>NC_079189.1:620148144-620435469 GCF_029499605.1 Hyla sarda
CAACAACCACAACCCTCAGTACACAAACACTAGAACATGTGACACCCAGAAGAACAATAGAGCAGAGAGGACAGCGGAGAGAAGAGAGGACAGCGGAGAGAAGAGAGGACAGTGAGAGGAGAGAGGACAATGGAGAGGAGAGAGGACAGTGGAGAGGAGAGAGGACAGTGGAGAGGAGAGAGGACAGTGGAGAGAAGAGAGGACAGTGGAGAGAAGAGAGGACAGTGGAGAGAAGAGAGGACAGTGGAGAGAAGAGAGGACAGTGGAGAGAAGAGAGGACAGTGGAGAGAAGAGAGGACAGTGGAGAGAAGAGAGGACAGTGGAGAGAAGAGAGGACAGTGGAGAGAAGAGAGGACAGTGGAGAGAAGAGAGGACAATGGAGAGAAGAGAGGACAATGGAGAGAAGAGAGGACACCAGAGAAGAGAGGACAATGGAGAGAGGAGAGGACAGTGGAGAGAAGAGAGGACAGTGGAGAGAAGAGAGGACAGTGGAGAGAAGAGAGGACAGTGGAGAGGAGAGAGGACAGTGGAGAGGAGAGAGGACAGTGGAGAGGAGAGAGGACAGTGGAGAGGAGAGAGGACAGTGGAGAGGAGAGAGGACAGTGGAGAGGAGAGAGGACAGTGGAGAGAAGAGAGGACAGTGGAGAGGAGAGAGGACAGTGGAGAGAAGAGAGGACAGTGGAGAGAAGAGAGGACAGTGGAGAGAAGAGAGGACAGTGGAGAGAAGAGAGGACAATGGAGAGAAGAGAGGACACCAGAGAAGAGAGGACAATGGAGAGAAGAGAGGACAATGGAGAGAAGAGAGGACACCAGAGAAGAGAGGACAGTAGAGAGAAGAGAGGACAGTGGAGAGAAGAGAGGACAGTGGAGAGAAGAGAGGACAGTGGAGAGGAGAGAGGACAGTGGAGAGGAGAGAGGACAGTGGAGAGAAGAGAGGACAGTGGAGAGAAGAGAGGACAGTGGAGAGAAGAGAGGACAGTGGAGAGAAGAGAGGACAGTGGAGAGAAGAGAGGACAATGGAGAGAAGAGAGGACACCAGAGAAGAGAGGACAATGGAGAGAAGAGAGGACAATGGAGAGAAGAGAGGACACCAGAGAAGAGAGGACAGTAGAGAGAAGAGAGGACAGTGGAGAGAAGAGAGGACAGTGGAGAGAAGAGAGGACAGTGGAGAGAAGAGAGGACAGTGGAGAGAAGAGAGGACAGTGGAGAGAAGAGAGGACAGTGGAGAGAAGAGAGGACAGTGGAGAGAAGAGAGGACAATGGAGAGAAGAGAGGACAATGGAGAGAAGAGAGGACACCAGAGAAGAGAGGACAGTAGAGAGAAGAGAGGACAATGGAGAGAAGAGAGGACAGTGGAGAGAAGAGAGGACAATGGAGAGAAGAGAGGACAGTGGAGAGAAGAGAGGACAGTAGAGAGAAGAGAGGACAATGGAGAGAAGAGAGGACAGTGGAGAGAAGAGAGGACAGTGGAGAGAAGAGAGGACAGTGGAGAGAAGAGAGGACAGTGGAGAGAAGAGAGGACAATGGAGAGAAGAGAGGACAATGGAGAGAAGAGAGGACAGTGGAGAGAAGAGAGGACAATGGAGAGAAGAGAGGACAGTGGAGAGAAGAGAGGACAATGGAGAGAAGAGAGGACAGTGGAGAGAAGAGAGGACAATGGAGAGAAGAGAGGACAATGGAGAGAAGAGAGGACAATGGAGAGAGGAGAGGACAATGGAGAGAAGAGAGGACAGTGGAGAGAAGAGAGGACAATGGAGAGAAGAGAGGACAATGGAGAGAAGAGAGGACAGTGGAGAGAAGAGAGGACAATGGAGAGAAGAGAGGACAGTGGAGAGAAGAGAGGTGTATACAATGGCCTGAGCTCATAATATATAAGACAGTTAGAGTCTTCTCTATGGTCCAGTATGAGGGGGAAGGGAGGGGACAGACATGAAGCACATTAGGTGTCACATGACTAAATGCTGCAACTTACAGGAGACTCTGCCATTGATGGTGGTGATGAGAAGAGTCACACACAGGATGACCAGGATGGGGACCAAGCGCACAGCCCAGCGCCTACCTGCAGGGGGCAACAACATATACACAGTCATACTGATCATTGGTGAGGGATCATCTGATCACAATGGTGAGGGATCCTCTGATCACAATGGTGAGGAATCCTCTGATCACAATGGTGAGGGATCATCTGATCACAATGGTGAGGGATCCTCTGATCACAATGGTGAGGAATCCTCTGATCACAATGGTGAGGGATCCTCTGATCATATTGGTGAGGTATCCTCTGATCACAATGGTGAGGGATCCTCTGATCACAATGGTGAGGGATCCTCTGATCACAATGGTGAGGGATCCTCTGATCACATTGGTGAGGAATCCTCTGATCACATTGGTGAGGGATCCTCTGATCACAATGGTGAGGGATCCTCTGATCACAATGGTGAGGGATCCTCTGATCACATTGGGGAGGGATCCTCTGATCACAATGGTTAGGAATCCTCTGATCACAATGGTGAGGAATCCTCTGATCACAATGGTGATGGATCCTCTGATCACAATGGTGAGGGATCCTCTGATCACAATGGTGAGGGATCCTCTGATCACATTGGGGAGGGATCCTCTGATCACAATGGTTAGGAATCCTCTGATCACAATGGTGAGGAATCCTCTGATCACAATGGTGAAGGATCCTCTGATCACATTGGTGAGGAATCCTCTGATCACAATGGTGAGGGATCCTCTGATCACAATGGTGAGGGATCCTCTGATCACGATGGTGAGGGATCCTCTGATCACATTGGTGAGGGATCCTCTGATCACAATGGGGAGGAATCCTCTGATCACATTGACAAGGGATCCTCTGATGACAATGGTGAGGAATCTTCTGATCACATTGGTGCAGAATCCTCTGATCACATTGGTGCGGAATTCTCTGATCCCCTCTGTTGTGACGATGCTGGGGATTCAGCATTGGGGGGGGGGGGGGGGGCAGGGGACAGGGTCACGGCAGGCACAGGTAGTGGATGGGTAACGGACAGGGTCACAGCAGGCACAGGTAGTGGATGGGCAGTGCACAGGGTCACGGCAGGCACAGGTAGTGTAGTGGATGGGCAGCGGACAGGGTCACGGCAGGCACAGGTAGTGGATGGGCAGTGGTCAGGGTCATGGCAGGCACAGGTAGTGGATGGGCAGCGGACAGGGTCATGGCAGGCACAGGTAGTGGATAGGCAGTGGTCAGGGTCACGGCAGGCACAGGTAGTAGATGGGCAGCGGACAGGGTCACGGCAAGCACAGGTAGTGGATGGGCAGCGGTCAGGGTCACGGCAGGCACAGGTAGTGGATGGGCAGCGGACAGGGTCACGGCAGGCACAGGTAGTGGATGGGCAGTGGTCAGGGTCACTGCAGGCACAGGTAGTGGATGGGCAGTGGTCAGGGTCACGTCAGGCACAGGTAGTGGATGGGCAGCAGACAGGGTCACGGCAGGCACAGGTAGTGGATGGGCAGTGGTTAGGGTCACGGCAGGCACAGGTAGTGGATGGGCAGTGGTCAGGGTCACGGCAGGCACAGGTAGTGGATGGGCAGGGTCACTGCAGGCACAGGTAGTGGATGGGCAGTGGTCAGGGTTACGGCAGGCACAGGTAGTGGGTGGGCAGCGGACAGGGTCACGGCAGGCACAGGTAGTGGATGGGCAGTGGTCAGGGTCACTGCAGGCACAGGTAGTGGATGGGCAGTGGTCAGGGTCACGGCAGGCACAGGTAGTGGATGGGTAACGGACAGGGTCACAGCAGGCACATGTAGTGGATGGGCAGTGGACAGGGTCATGGCAGGCACAGGTAGTGGATGGGCAGTGGTCAGGGTCACGGCAGGCACAGGTAGTGGATGGGCAGTGGTTAGGGTCACGGCAGGCACAGGTAGTGGATGGGCAGTGGTCAGGGTCACGGCAGGCACAGGTAGTGGATGGGCAGGGTCACTGCAGGCACAGGTAGTGGATGGGCAGTGGTCAGGGTTACGGCAGGCACAGGTAGTGGGTGGGCAGCGGACAGGGTCACTGCAGGCACAGGTAGTGTAGTGGATCGGCAGCAGACAGGGTGGCAGCAGACAGGGTCACGGCAGGCACAGATAGTGGATGGGCAGTGGTCAGGGTCACGGCAGGCACAGGTAGTGGATGGGCAGTGGTCAGGGTCACTGCAGGCACAGGTAGTAGATGGGCAGTGGTTAGGGTCACGGCAGGCACAGGTAGTGGATGGGCAGTGGTCAGGGTCAGGGCAGACACAGGTAGTGGGTGGGCAGCGGACAGGGTCACGGCAGGCACAGGTAGTGTAGTGGATGGGCAGCAGACAGGGTGGCAGCAGACAGGGTCACGGCAGGCACAGGTAGTGGATGGGCAGCGGACAGGGTCACGGCCGTCACAGGTAGTGGATGGGCAGTGGTCAGGGTCACGGCAGGCACAGGTAGTGTAGTGGATGGGCAGCAGACAGGGTGGCAGCAGACGGTCACAGCAGGCACAGGTAGTGGATGGGCAGTGGTCAGGGTCACGGCAGGCACAGGTAGTGGATGGGCAGTGGTCAGGGTCACGGCAGGCACAGGTAGTGGATGGGTAACGGACAGGGTCACAGCAGGCACATGTAGTGGATGGGCAGTGGACAGGGTCATGGCAGGCACAGGTAGTGGATGGGCAGTGGTCAGGGTCACGGCAGGCACAGGTAGTGGATGGGCAGTGGTCAGGGTCATGGCAGGCACAGGTAGTGGATGGGCAGTGGTCAGGGTCACGGCAGGCACAGGTAGTGGATGGGCAGTGGTCAGGGTCATGGCAGGCACAGGTAGGGGGTGGGCAGCGGACAGGGTCACGGCAGGCACAGGTAGTGGATGGGCAGTGGTCAGGGTCACGGAAGTCACAGGTAGTGGATGGGAAGTGGTCAGGGTCACGGCAGGCACAGGTAGTGGATGGGCAGTGGTCAGGGTCACGGCAGGCACAGGTAGTGGATGGGCAGTGGTCAGGGTCACGGCAGGCACAGGTAGTGGATGGGCAGTGGTCAGGGTCACGGCAGGCACAGGTAGTGGATGGGCAGTGGTCAGGGTCACGGCAGGCACAGGCAGTGGATGGGCAGTGGTTAGGGTCACGGCAGGCACAGGTAGTGGATGGTCAGTGGTCAGGGTCACGGCAGGCACAGGTAGTGTAGTGGATGGGCAGCAGACAGGGTGGCAGCAGACGGTCACAGCAGGCACAGGTAGTGGATGGGCAGTGGTCAGGGTCACGGCAGGCACAGGTAGTGGATGGGCAGTGGTCAGGGTCACGGCAGGCACAGGTAGTGGATGGGTAACGGACAGGGTCACAGCAGGCACATGTAGTGGATGGGCAGTGGACAGGGTCATGGCAGGCACAGGTAGTGGATGGGCAGTGGTCAGGGTCACGGCAGGCACAGGTAGTGGATGGGCAGTGGTCAGGGTCATGGCAGGCACAGGTAGTGGATGGGCAGTGGTCAGGGTCACGGCAGGCACAGGTAGTGGATGGGCAGTGGTCAGGGTCACGGAAGTCACAGGTAGTGGATGGGAAGTGGTCAGGGTCACGGCAGGCACAGGTAGTGGATGGGCAGTGGTCAGGGTCACGGCAGGCACAGGTAGTGGATGGGCAGTGGTCAGGGTCACGGCAGGCACAGGTAGTGGATGGGCAGTGGTCAGGGTCACGGCAGGCACAGGTAGTGGATGGGCAGTGGTCAGGGTCACGGCAGGCACAGGCAGTGGATGGGCAGTGGTTAGGGTCACGGCAGGCACAGGTAGTGGATGGTCAGTGGTCAGGGTCACGGCAGGCACAGGCAGTGGACAGGGTCAATATGATGCAGCTGGACCTATGAAGTGTCAGGAATCAGAACCTTATTGCTCAGGCACAGAATGATGGTGAAGGGTCGGGGGTATTATGGCATTGGCTGGAGTCAGACTAGAGGGCACTGACCCTTTCACATGCCAGGGTCCGGAAAACCTGCATGACCCACATGATCCATAGTGATGCGGTGCAGGAACAGGATGGCACCAGAAGAACACTGGGACAGAGAGGCATAATGAGACACGGGCATCACATGGGTCACCTCTTACCGACATCCACCAACCTATTCACCCATGTTCTGCCCTTATCACCCTCCAACATTACCTCCATACCCCCAGTCTGCGGGCTTCTCCTGTGCAGTGCCCTCCTGTGCAGACTGTGCCGTCCTGTGCAGAATGTGCCGTCCTGTGCAGAATGTGCCGTCCTGTGCAGAATGTGCCCTCCTGTGCAGAATGTGCCCTCCTGTGCAGAATGTGCCCTCCTGTGCAGTGCCCTCCTGTGCAGAATGTGCCGTCCTGTGCAGTGCCCTCCTTTGCAGAATGTGCCCTCCTGTGCAGAATGTGCCCTCCTGTGCAGTGCCCTCCTGTGCAGAATGTGCCGTCCTGTGCAGTGCCCTCCTGTGCAGAATGTGCCGTCCTTTGCAGTGCCCTCCTTTGCAGAATGTGCCCTCCTGTGCAGAATGCACCCTCCTGTGGAGAATGTGCCCTCCTGTGCAGTGCCCTCCTGTGCAGAATGTGCCCTCCTGTGCAATGCCCTCCTGTGCAGAATGTGCCCTCCTGTGCAGAATGTGCCCTTCTGTGCAGAATGTGCCCTCCTGTGCAGAATGTGCCCTCCTATGCAGAATGTGCTCTCCTGTACAGAATGTGCCCTCCTGTGCAGTGCCCTCCTGTTTTGTGCTCTCCTGTACAGAATGTGCCCTCCTGTGCAGAATGTGCCCTCCTGTGCAGAATGTGCCCTCATGTGCAGAATGTGCCCTCCTGTACAGAATGTGCCCTCCTGTGCAGAATGTGTCCTCCTGTGCAGTGCCCTCCTGTGCAGAATGTGCCCTCCTGTGCAGTGCCCTCCTGTGCAGAATGTGCCCTCCTGTGCAGAATGTGCCCTCCTGTGCAGAATGTGCCCTCCTGTGCAGTTCCCTCCTGTGCAGAATGTGCCCTCCTGTGGAGAATGTGCCCTCCTGTGCAGTGCCCTCCTGTGCAGAATGTGCCCTCCTTTGCAGAATGTGCCCTTCTGTGCAGTGCCCTCCTGTGCAGAATGTGCCCTCCTGTGCAGTGCCCTCCTGTGCAGAATGTGCCCTCCTGTGCAGAATGTGCCCTCCTGTGCAGTGCCCTCCTGTGCAGAATGTGCCCTCCTGTGCAGTGCCCTCCTGTGCAATGCCCTCCTGTGCAGAATGTGCCCTCCTGTGCAGTGCCCTCCTGTGCAGAATGTGCCCTCCTGTGCAGAATGTGCCCTCCTGTGCAATGCCCTCCTGTGCAGAATGTGCCCTCCTGTGCAGAATGTGCCCTCCTGTGCAATGCCCTCCTGTGCAGAATGTACCCTCCTATGCAGAATGTGCCCTCCTGTGCAATGCCCTCCTGTGCAGAATGTGCCCTCCTGTGCAATGCCCTCCTGTGCAGAATGTGCCCTCCTGTGCAGAATGTGCCGTCCTGTGCAGAATGTGCCGTCCTGTGCAGAATGTGCCCTCCTGTGCAGAATGTGCCGTCCTGTGCAGAATGTGCTCTCCTGTGCAGAATGTGCCCTCCTGTGCAGACTGTGCCGTCCTGTGCAGAATGTGCCCTCCTGTGCAGACTGTGCCGTCCTGTGCAGAATGTGCCGTCCTGTGCAGAATGTGCCCTCCTGTGCAGAATGTGCCCTCCTGTGCAGAATGTGCCCTCCTGTGCAGAATGTGCTGTCCTGTGCAGTGCCCTCCTTTGCAGAATGTGCCCTCCTGTGCAGAATGTGCCCTCCTGTGCAGAATGTGCCCTCCTGTGCAGTGCCCTCCTGTGCAGAATGTGCCGTCCTGTGCAGTGCCCTCCTTTGCAGAATGTGCCCTCCTGTGCAGAATGTGCCCTCCTGTGCAGTGCCCTCCTGTGCAGAATGTGCCGTCCTGTGCAGTGCCCTCCTGTGCAGAATGTGCCGTCCTTTGCAGTGCCCTCCTTTGCAGAATGTGCCCTCCTGTGCAGAATGTGCCCTCCTGTGCAGAATGCACCCTCCTGTGGAGAATGTGCCCTCCTGTGCAGTGCCCTCCTGTGCAGAATGTGCCCTCCTGTGCAATGCCCTCCTGTGCAGAATGTGCCCTCCTGTGCAGAATGTGCCCTTCTGTGCAGAATGTGCCCTCCTGTGCAGAATGTGCCCTCCTATGCAGAATGTGCTCTCCTGTACAGAATGTGCCCTCCTGTGCAGTGCCCTCCTGTTTTGTGCTCTCCTGTACAGAATGTGCCCTCCTGTGCAGAATGTGCCCTCCTGTGCAGAATGTGCCCTCATGTGCAGAATGTGCCCTCCTGTACAGAATGTGCCCTCCTGTGCAGAATGTGTCCTCCTGTGCAGTGCCATCCTGTGCAGAATGTGCCCTCCTGTGCAGTGCCCTCCTGTGCAGAATGTGCCCTCCTGTGCAGAATGTGCCCTCCTGTGCAGAATGTGCCCTCCTGTGCAGTTCCCTCCTGTGCAGAATGTGCCCTCCTGTGCAGAATGTGCCCTCCTGTGGAGAATGTGCCCTCCTGTGCAGTGCCCTCCTGTGCAGAATGTGCCCTCCTTTGCAGAATGTGCCCTTCTGTGCAGTGCCCTCCTGTGCAGAATGTGCCCTCCTGTGCAGTGCCCTCCTGTGCAGAATGTGCCCTCCTGTGCAGAATGTGCCCTCCTGTGCAGTGCCCTCCTGTGCAGAATGTGCCCTCCTGTGCAGTGCCCTCCTGTGCAATGCCCTCCTGTGCAATGCCCTCCTGTGCAGAATGTGCCCTCCTGTGCAGTGCCCTCCTGTGCAGAATGTGCCCTCCTGTGCAGAATGTGCCCTCCTGTGCAATGCCCTCCTGTGCAGAATGTGCCCTCCTGTGCAGAATGTGCCCTCCTGTGCAATGCCCTCCTGTGCAGAATGTACCCTCCTATGCAGAATGTACCCTCCTGTGCAATGCCCTCCTGTGCAGAATGTGCCCTCCTGTGCAATGCCCTCCTGTGCAGAATGTGCCCTCCTGTGCAGAATGTGCCGTCCTGTGCAGAATGTGCCCTCCTGTGCAGAATGTGCCGTCCTGTGCAGAATGTGCTCTCCTGTGCAGAATGTGCCCTCCTGTGCAGACTGTGCCGTCCTGTGCAGAATGTGCCCTCCTGTGCAGTGCCCTCCTGTGCAGAATGTGCCCTCCTGTGCAGTGCCCTCCTGTGCAATGCCCTCCTGTGCAATGCCCTCCTGTGCAGAATGTGCCCTCCTGTGCAGTGCCCTCCTGTGCAGAATGTGCCCTCCTGTGCAATGCCCTCCTGTGCAGAATGTGCCCTCCTGTGCAGAATGTGCCCTCCTGTGCAGAATGTGCCCTCCTGTGCAATGCCCTCCTGTGCAGAATGTACCCTCCTATGCAGAATGTACCCTCCTGTGCAATGCCCTCCTGTGCAGAATGTGCCCTCCTGTGCAATGCCCTCCTGTGCAGAATGTGCCCTCCTGTGCAGAATGTGCCCTCCTGTGCAGAATGTGCCCTCCTGTGCAGAATGTGCCCTCCTGTGCAGAATGTGCCCTCCTGTGCAGTGCCCTCCTGTGCAGAATGTGCCCTCCTGTGCAGAATGTGCCCACCTGTGCAGAATGTGCCCTCCTGTGCAGTTCCCTCCTGTGCAGAATGTGCCCTCCTGTGCAGAGCCCTCCTGTGCAGAATGTGCCCTCCTGTGCAGAATGTGCCCTCTTGTGCAGTGCCCTCCTGTGCAGAATGTGCCCTCCTGTGCAGTGCCCTCCTGTGCAGAATGTGCCCTCCTGTGCAGTGCCCTCCTGTGCAGAATGTGCCCTCCTGTGCAGAATGTGCCCTCCTGTGCAGTGCCCTCCTGTGCAGAATGTGCCCTCCTGTGCAGAATGTGCCCTCCGGTGCAGAATGTGCCCTCCTGTGCAGTGCCCTCCTGTGCAGAATGTGCCATCCTGTGCAGAATGCACCCTCCTGTGCAGAATGTGCCCTCCTGTGCAGTGCCCTCCTGTGCAGAATGCGCCCTCCTGTGCAGTGCCCTCCTGTGCAGAATGTGCCGTCCTGTGCAGAATGCGCCCTCCTGTGCAGAATGCGCCCTCCTGTGCAGTGCCCTCCTGTGCAGAATGTGCCCGTATACTCATTGTCCTACATCAATTAGGGACCCATGTTCTACACACGACTAACAACTGTCTCTTCCCGGTCATCAGCAGAGAAGACATTATCTCTGTTCACAGAGTCAGGACCCCACCTGGGTTTAATCTCTGCAGCCAGGTCACCTGATCTCCTCTGACCACACAGGTGTCCTCTGTCTTCTCTTCACAAAGACCTGTAAGAAAAGTAAGACTGTAAACCTGTAAAAATGATGATCACAAAGACTGTGCTGTACCAGAGTGTAGAGAGGGAGGAGAGATCACACAGGATCTACTGTATAAGAGTGTAGAGAGGGAGGAGAGATCACACAGGATGTACTGTATCAGAGTGTAGAGAGGGAGGAGAGATCACACAGACTGTACTGTATCAGAGTGTAGAGAGGTAGGAGAGATCACGAAGACTGTACTGTATCACAGTGTAGAGAGGGAGGAGAGATCACACAGACTGTACTGTATCAGAGTGTAGAGAGGGAGGAGAGATCACACAGGATCTACTGTATCAGAGTGTAGAGAGGGAGGAGAGATCACACAGACTGTACTGTATCACAGTGTAGAGAGGGAGGAGAGATCACACAGGATCTACTGTATAAGAGTGTAGAGAGGGAGGAGAGATCACACAGACTGTACTGTATCAGAGTGTAGAGAGGGAGGAGAGATCACATAGGATGTACTGTATCAGAGTGTAGAGAGGGAGGAGAGATCACACAGGATCTACTGTATAAGAGTGTAGAGAGGGAGGAGAGATCACACAGACTGTACTGTATCAGAGTGTAGAGAGGGAGGAGAGATCACACAGACTGTACTGTATTGGAGTGTAGAGAGGGAGGAGAGATCACACAGGATGTACTGTATCAGAGTGTAGAGAGGGAGGAGAGATCACACAGACTGTACTGTATCAGAGTGTAGAGAGGGAGGAGAGATCACACAGGATGTACTGTATCAGAGTGTAGAGAGGGAGGAGAGATCACACTGACTGTACTGTATCAGAGTGTAGAGAGGGAGGAGAGATCACACAGACTGTACTGTATCAGAGTGTAGAGAGGGAGGAGAGATCACACAGGATGTACTGTATCAGAGTGTAGAGAGGGAGGAGAGATCACACAGGATGTACTGTATCAGAGTGTAGAGAGGGAGGAGAGATCACACAGGATGTACTGTATCAGAGTGTAGAGAGGGAGGAGAGATCACACAGGATGTACTGTATCAGAGTGTAGAGAGGGAGGAGAGATCACATAGGATGTACTGTATCAGAGTGTAGAGAGGGAGGAGAGATCACACAGGATGTACTGTATCAGAGTGTAGAGAGGGAGGAGAGATCACACAGGATGTACTGTATCAGAGTGTAGAGAGGGAGGAGAGATCACACAGACTGTACTGTATCAGAGTGTAGAGAGGGAGGAGAGATCACACAGACTGTACTGTATCAGAGTGTAGAGAGGGAGGAGAGATCACACAGACTGTACTGTATCACAGTGTAGAGAGGGAGGAGTCACGGTAATATATATTTGATATTACAGGGGGGTCTGTAGTATATATATGTGATATTACAGGGGGTCTGTAGTATATATGTGATATTATAGGGGGGTCTGTAGTATATATGTGATATTACAGAGGGGTCTGTAGTATATATGTGATATTACAGGGGGGTCTGTAGTATATATGTGATATTACAGGGGGGTCTGTAGTATATATGTGATATTACAGGGGGGTCTGTAGTATATATGTGATATTACAGAGGGGTCTGTAGTATATATGTGATATTACAGGGGGTCTGTAGTATATATGTGATATTACAGGGGGTCTGTAGTATATATATGTGATATTATAGGGGGGTCTGTAGTATATATGTGATATTACAGGGGGGTCTGTAGTATATATGTGATATTACAGGGGGTCTGTAGTATATATATGTGATATTATAGGGGGGTCTGTAGTATATATGTGATATTACAGGGGGTCTGTAGTATATATGTGATATTACAGGGGGGTCTGTAGTATATATGTGATATTACAGGGGGTCTGTAGTATATATGTGATATTATAGGGGGGTCTGTAGTATATATATGTGATATTACAGGGGGGTCTGTAGTATATATGTGATATTACAGAGGGGTCTGTAGTATATATGTGATATTACAGGGGGGTCTGTAGTATATATGTGATATTACAGGGGGGTCTGTAGTATATATGTGATATTACAGGGGGGTCTGTAGTATATATGTGATATTACAGAGGGGTCTGTAGTATATATGTGATATTACAGGGGGTCTGTAGTATATATATGTGATATTATAGGGGGGTCTGTAGTATATATGTGATATTACAGGGGGGTCTGTAGTATATATGTGATATTACAGGGGGTCTGTAGTATATATATGTGATATTATAGGGGGGTCTGTAGTATATATGTGATATTACAGGGGGTCTGTAGTATATATGTGATATTACAGGGGGGTCTGTAGTATACATGTGATATTACAGGGGGGTCTGTAGTATATATGTGATATTACAGGGGGGTCTGTAGTATATATGTGATATTACAGGGGGGTCTGTAGTATATATGTGATATTACAGGGGGGTCTGTAGTATATATGTGATATTACAGGGGGGTCTGTAGTATATATGTGATATTACAGGGGGTCTATAGTATATTTGTGATATAACAGGGGGGTCTGTAGTATATATGTGATATTACAGGGGGGTCTGTAGTATATATGTGATATTACAGGGGGGTCTGTAGTATATATGTGATATTATAGGGGGGTCTGTAGTATATATGTGATATTACAGGGGAGTCTGTAATATATATGTGATATTACAGGGGAGTCTGTAGTATATATGTGATATTACAGGGGGGTCTGTAGTATATATGTGATATTACAGGGGGGTCTGTAGTATATTTGTGATATTACAGGGGGGTCTGTAGTATATATGTGATATTACAGGGGGGACTGTAGTATATATGTGATATTACAGGGGGGTCTGTAGTATATATGTGATATTACAGGGGGGTCTGTAGTATATATGTGATATTACAGGGGGGATTTTAGTATATTTGTGATATTACAGGGGGGTCTGTAGTATATATGTGATATTACAGGGGGGTCTGTAGTATATATATGTGATATTACAGGGGGGTCTGTAGTATATATGTGATATTACAGGGGGGTCTGTAGTTTATATGTGATATTACAGGGGAGTCTGTAGTATATATGTGATATTACAGGGGGTCTGTAGTATATATGTGATGTTATAGGGGGGTCTGTAGTATATATGTGATATTACAGGGGGGACTGTAGTATATATGTGATATTATAGGGGGGTTTGTAGTATATATGTGATATTACAGGGGGATCTGTAGTATATATGTGATATTACAGGGGGGTCTGTAGTATATATGTGATATTACAGGGGGGTCTGTAGTATATTTGTGATATTACAGGGGGGTCTGTAGTATATATGTGATATTACAGGGGGGACTGTAGTATATATGTGATATTACATTGGATCTGTAGTATATATATGTGATATTACAGGGGGGTCTGTAGTATATATGTGATATTACAGGGGGGTTTGTAGTATATATGTGATATTACAGGGGGGTCTGTAATATACATGTGATATTACAGGGGGTCTGTAGTATATATGTGATATTACAGGGGGGTCTGTAGTATATATGTATCACACAGGATCTACTGTATAAGAGTGTAGAGAGGGAGGAGAGATCACACAGACTGTACTCTATCAGAGTGTAGAGAGGGAGGAGAGATCACACAGACTGTACTGTATCAGAGTGTAGAGAGGGAGGAGAGATCACACAGGATGTACTGTATCAGAGTGTAGAGAGGGAGGAGAGATCACACAGACTGTACTGTATCAGAGTGTAGAGAGGGAGGAGAGATCACACAGGATGTACTGTATCAGAGTGTAGAGAGGGAGGAGAGATCACACAGACTGTACTGTATCAGAGTGTAGAGAGGGAGGAGAGATCACACAGGATGTACTGTATCAGAGTGTAGAGAGGGAGGAGAGATCACACAGACTGTACTGTATCAGAGTGTAGAGAGGGAGGAGAGATCACACAGGATGTACTGTATCAGAGTGTAGAGAGGGAGGAGAGATCACACTGACTGTACTGTATCAGAGTGTAGAGAGGGAGGAGATATCACACAGACTGTGCTGTATCAGAGTGTAGAGAGGGAGGAGAGATCACACAGGATGTACTGTATCAGAGTGTAGAGAGGGAGGAGAGATCACACAGGATGTACTGTATCAGAGTGTAGAGAGGGAGGAGAGATCACACAGGATGTACTGTATCAGAGTGTAGAGAGGGAGGAGAGATCACACAGGATGTACTGTATCAGAGTGTAGAGAGGGAGGAGAGATCACACAGACTGTACTGTATCAGAGTGTAGAGAGGGAGGAGAGATCACACAGACTGTACTGTATCACAGTGTAGAGAGGGAGGAGAGATCACACAGACTGTACTGTATCACAGTGTAGAGAGGGAGGAGAGATCACACAGGATGTACTGTATAAGAGTGTAGAGAGGGAGGAGAGATCACACAGACTGTACTGTATCAGAGTGTAGAGAGGGAGGAGTCACGGTAATATATATTTGATATTACAGGGGGGTCTGTAGTATATATATGTGATATTACAGGGGGTCTGTAGTATATATGTGATATTATAGGGGGGTCTGTAGTATATATATGTGATATTACAGGGGGGTCTGTAGTATATATGTGATATTACAGAGGGGTCTGTAGTATATATGTGATATTACAGGGGGGTCTGTAGTATATATGTGATATTACAGGGGGTCTGTAGTATATATGTGATATTACAGGGGGGTCTGTAGTATATATGTGATATTACAGAGGGGTCTGTAGTATATATGTGATATTACAGGGGGTCTGTAGTATATATATGTGATATTATAGGGGGGTCTGTAGTATATATGTGATATTACAGGGGGGTCTGTAGTATATATGTGATATTACAGGGGGTCTGTAGTATATATATGTGATATTATAGGGGGGTCTGTAGTATATATGTGATATTACAGGGGGTCTGTAGTATATATGTGATATTACAGGGGGGTCTGTAGTATATATGTGATATTATAGGGGGGTCTGTAGTATATGTATGTGATATTACAGGGGGGTCTGTAGTATATATGTGATATTACAGAGGGGTCTGTAGTATATATGTGATATTACAGGGGGGTCTGTAGTATATATGTGATATTATAGGGGGGTCTGTAGTATATGTATGTGATATTACAGGGGGGTCTGTAGTATATATGTGATATTACAGGGGGGTCTGTAGTATATATGTGATATTACAGGGGGGTCTGTAGTATATATGTGATATTACAGGGGGTCTGTAGTATATATATGTGATATTATAGGGGGGTCTGTAGTATATATGTGATATTACAGGGGGTCTGTAGTATATATGTGATATTACAGGGGGGTCTGTAGTATATATGTGATATTACAGAGGGGTCTGTAGTATATATGTGATATTACAGGGGGGTCTGTAGTATATATGTGATATTATAGGGGGGTCTGTAGTATATGTATGTGATATTACAGGGGGGTCTGTAGTATATATGTGATATTACAGGGGGGTCTGTAGTATATATGTGATATTACAGGGGGGGCTGTAGTATATATGTGATATTATAGGGGGGTCTGTAGTATATGTATGTGATATTACAGGGGGGTCTGTAGTATATATGTGATATTACAGAGGGGTCTGTAGTATATATGTGATATTACAGGGGGGTCTGTAGTATATATGTGATATTACAGGGGGGTCTGTAGTATATATGTGATATTACAGGGGGGTCTGTAGTATATATGTGATATTACAGGGGGGTCTGTAGTATATATGTGATATTACAGGGGGGTCTGTAGTATATATGTGATATTACAGGGGGTCTGTAGTATATATGTGATATTACAGAGGGGTCTGTAGTATATATGTGATATTACAGGGGGGTCTGTAGTATATATATGTGATATTATAGGGGGGTCTGTAGTATATATGTGATATTACAGGGGGGTCTGTAGTATATATGTGATATTACAGGGGGTCTGTAGTATATATATGTGATATTATAGGGGGGTCTGTAGTATATATGTGATATTACAGGGGGTCTGTAGTATATATGTGATATTACAGGGGGGTCTGTAGTATACATGTGATATTACAGGGGGGTCTGTAGTATACATGTGATATTACAGGGGGTCTGTAGTATATATGTGATATTACAGGGGGGTCTGTAGTATATATGTGATATTACAGGGGGGTCTGTAGTATATATGTGATATTACAGGGGGGTCTGTAGTATATATGTGATATTACAGGGGGGTCTGTAGTATATATGTGATATTACAGGGGAGTCTGTAGTATATATGTGATATGACAGGGGGGTCTGTAGTATATATGTGATATTACAGGGGGGTCTGTAGTATATATGTGATATTACAGGGGGGTCTGTAGTATATATGTGATATTATAGGGGGGTCTGTAGTATACATGTGATATTACAGGGGGGTCTGTAGTATACATGTGATATTACAGGGGGGTCTGTAGTATACATGTGATATTACAGGGGGGGCTGTAGTATATATGTGATATTACAGGGGGGGTCTGTAGTATATATGTGATATTACAGGGGGGTCTGTAGTATATATGTAATATTACAGGGGGGTCTGTAGTATATATGTGATATTACAGGGGGGTCTGTAGTATATATGTGATATTACAGGGGGGTCTGTAGTATATATGTGATATTACAGGGGGGTCTGTAGTATATATGTGATATTACAGGGGGGTCTGTAGTATATATGTGATATTACAGGGGGGTCTGTAGTATATATGTGATATTACAGGGGGGTCTGTAGTATATATGTGATATTACAGGGGGGTCTGTAGTATATATGTGATATTACAGGGGGGTCTGTAGTATATATGTGATATTACAGGGGGGTCTGTAGTATATATGTGATATTACAGGGGGGTCTGTAGTATATATGTGATATTACAGGGGGGTCTGTAGTATATATGTGATATTACAGGGGAGTCTGTAGTATATATGTGATATTACAGGGGGGTCTGTAGTATATATGTGATATTACAGGGGGGTCTGTAGTATATATGTGATATTATAGGGGGGTCTGTAGTATATATGTGATATTACAGGGGAGTCTGTAGTATATATGTGATATTACAGGGGAGTCTGTAGTATATATGTGATATTACAGGGGGGTCTGTAGTATATATGTGATATTACAGGGGGGTCTGTAGTATATTTGTGATATTACAGGGGGGTCTGTAGTATATATGTGATATTACAGGGGGGACTGTAGTATATATGTGATATTATAGGGGGGTTTGTAGTATATATGTGATATTACAGGGGGATCTGTAGTATATATGTGATATTACAGGGGGGTCTGTAGTATATATGTGATATTACAGGGGGGACTTTAGTATATTTGTGATATTACAGGGGGGTCTGTAGTATATATGTGATATTACAGGGGGGTCTGTAGTATATATATGTGATATTACAGGGGGGTCTGTAGTATATATGTGATATTACAGGGGGGTCTGTAGTTTATATGTGATATTACAGGGGAGTCTGTAGTATATATGTGATATTACAGGGGGGTCTGTAGTATATATGTGATATTACAGGGGGTCTGTAGTATATATGTGATGTTATAGGGGGGTCTGTAGTATATATGTGATATTACAGGGGAGTCTGTAGTATATTTGTGATATTACAGGGGGGTCTGTAGTATATATGTGATATTACATTGGGTCTGTAGTATATATATGTGATATTATAGGGGGTCTGTAGTATATATGTGATATTACAGGGGGGTCTGTAGTATATTTGTGATATTACAGGGGGGTCTGTAGTATATATGTGATATTACAGGGGGGACTGTAGTATATATGTGATATTATAGGGGGGTTTGTAGTATATATGTGATATTACAGGGGGATCTGTAGTATATATGTGATATTACAGGGGGGTCTGTAGTATATATGTGATATTACAGGGGGGTCTGTAGTATATTTGTGATATTACAGGGGGGACTGTAGTATATATGTGATATTACATTGGATCTGTAGTATATATATGTGATATTACAGGGGGGTCTGTAGTATATATGTGATATTACAGGGGGGTTTGTAGTATATATGTGATATTACAGGGGGGTCTGTAGTATACATGTGATATTACAGGGGGGTCTGTAGTATACATGTGATATTACAGGGGGTCTGTAGTATATATGTGATATTACAGGGGGGTCTGTAATATATATGTGATATTACAGGGGGGTCTGTAGTATATATGTGATATTACAGGGGGGTCTGTAGTATATATGTGATATTACAGGGGGGTCTGTAGTATATATGTGATATTACAGGGGGGTCTGTAGTATATATGTGATATTACATTGGGTCTGTAGTATATATATGTGATATTACAGGGGGGTCTGTAGTATATATGTGATATTACAGGGGGGTTTGTAGTATATATGTGATATTACAGGGGGATCTGTAGTATATATGTGATATTACAGGGGGTCTGTAGTATATATATGTGATATTACAGGGGGGTCTGTAGTATATATGTGATATTACAGGGGGGACTGTAGTATATATGTGATATTATAGGGGGGTCTGTAGTATATATATGTGATATTACAGGGGGGTCTGTAGTATATATGTGATATTACAGAGGGGTCTGTAGTATATATGTGATATTACAGGGGGGTCTGTAGTATATATGTGATATTACAGGGGGGTCTGTAGTATATATGTGATATTACAGGGGGGTCTGTAGTATATATGTGATATTACAGGGGGGTCTGTAGTATATATGTGATATTACAGAGGGGTCTGTAGTATATATGTGATATTACAGGGGGTCTGTAGTATATATATGTGATATTATAGGGGGGTCTGTAGTATGTATGTGATATTACAGGGGGGTCTGTAGTATATATGTGATATTACAGGGGGTCTGTAGTATATATATGTGATATTATAGGGGGGTCTGTAGTATATATGTGATATTACAGGGGGTCTGTAGTATATATGTGATATTACAGGGGGGTCTGTAGTATACATGTGATATTACAGGGGGGTCTGTAGTATATATGTGATATTACAGGGGGGTCTGTAGTATATATGTGATATTACAGGGGGGTCTGTAGTATATATGTGATATTACAGGGGGGTCTGTAGTATATATGTGATATTACAGGGGGGTCTGTAGTATATATGTGATATTACAGGGGGTCTATAGTATATTTGTGATATAACAGGGGGGTCTGTAGTATATATGTGATATTACAGGGGGGTCTGTAGTATATATGTGATATTACAGGGGGGTCTGTAGTATATATGTGATATTATAGGGGGGTCTGTAGTATATATGTGATATTACAGGGGAGTCTGTAATATATATGTGATATTACAGGGGAGTCTGTAGTATATATGTGATATTACAGGGGGGTCTGTAGTATATATGTGATATTACAGGGGGGTCTGTAGTATATTTGTGATATTACAGGGGGGTCTGTAGTATATATGTGATATTACAGGGGGGACTGTAGTATATATGTGATATTACAGGGGGGTCTGTAGTATATATGTGATATTACAGGGGGGTCTGTAGTATATATGTGATATTACAGGGGGGATTTTAGTATATTTGTGATATTACAGGGGGGTCTGTAGTATATATGTGATATTACAGGGGGGTCTGTAGTATATATATGTGATATTACAGGGGGGTCTGTAGTATATATGTGATATTACAGGGGGGTCTGTAGTTTATATGTGATATTACAGGGGAGTCTGTAGTATATATGTGATATTACAGGGGGTCTGTAGTATATATGTGATGTTATAGGGGGGTCTGTAGTATATATGTGATATAACAGGGGGGTCTGTAGTATATATGTGATATTATAGGGGGGTTTGTAGTATATATGTGATATTACAGGGGGATCTGTAGTATATATGTGATATTACAGGGGGGTCTGTAGTATATATGTGATATTACAGGGGGGTCTGTAGTATATTTGTGATATTACAGGGGGGTCTGTAGTATATATGTGATATTACAGGGGGGACTGTAGTATATGTGATATTACATTGGATCTGTAGTATATATATGTGATATTACAGGGGGGTCTGTAGTATATATGTGATATTACAGGGGGGTTTGTAGTATATATGTGATATTACAGGGGGGTCTGTAATATACATGTGATATTACAGGGGGTCTGTAGTATATATGTGATATTACAGGGGGGTCTGTAGTATATATGTATCACACAGGATCTACTGTATAAGAGTGTAGAGAGGGAGGAGAGATCACACAGACTGTACTGTATCAGAGTGTAGAGAGGGAGGAGAGATCACACAGACTGTACTGTATCAGAGTGTAGAGAGGGAGGAGAGATCACACAGGATGTACTGTATCAGAGTGTAGAGAGGGAGGAGAGATCACACAGACTGTACTGTATCAGAGTGTAGAGAGGGAGGAGAGATCACACAGGATGTACTGTATCAGAGTGTAGAGAGGGAGGAGAGATCACACAGACTGTACTGTATCAGAGTGTAGAGAGGGAGGAGAGATCACACAGGATGTACTGTATCAGAGTGTAGAGAGGGAGGAGAGATCACACTGACTGTACTGTATCAGAGTGTAGAGAGGGAGGAGAGATCACACAGGATGTACTGTATCAGAGTGTAGAGAGGGAGGAGAGATCACACAGGATGTACTGTATCAGAGTGTAGAGAGGGAGGAGAGATCACACAGCATGTACTGTATCAGAGTGTAGAGAGGGAGGAGAGATCACACAGGATGTACTGTATCAGAGTGTAGAGAGGGAGGAGAGATCACACAGACTGTACTGTATCAGAGTGTAGAGAGGGAGGAGAGATCACACAGACTGTGCTGTATCACAGTGTAGAGAGGGAGGAGAGATCACACAGACTGTACTGTATCACAGTGTAGAGAGGGAGGAGAGATCACACAGGATGTACTGTATAAGAGTGTAGAGAGGGAGGAGAGATCACACAGACTGTACTGTATCAGAGTGTAGAGAGGGAGGAGTCACGGTAATATATATTTGATATTACAGGGGGGTCTGTAGTATATATGTGATATTACAGGGGGGTCTGTAGTATATATGTGATATTACAGGGGGGTCTGTAGTATATATGTGATATTATAGGGGGGTCTGTAGTATATATATGTGATATTACAGGGGGGTCTGTAGTATATATGTGATATTACAGAGGGGTCTGTAGTATATATGTGATATTACAGGGGGGTCTGTAGTATATATGTGATATTACAGGGGGTCTGTAGTATATATGTGATATTACAGGGGGGTCTGTAGTATATATGTGATATTACAGAGGGGTCTGTAGTATATATGTGATATTACAGGGGGTCTGTAGTATATATATGTGATATTATAGGGGGGTCTGTAGTATATATGTGATATTACAGGGGGGTCTGTAGTATATATGTGATATTACAGGGGGTCTGTAGTATATATATGTGATATTATAGGGGGGTCTGTAGTATATATGTGATATTACAGGGGGTCTGTAGTATATATGTGATATTACAGGGGGGTCTGTAGTATATATGTGATATTATAGGGGGGTCTGTAGTATATGTATGTGATATTACAGGGGGGTCTGTAGTATATATGTGATATTACAGAGGGGTCTGTAGTATATATGTGATATTACAGGGGGGTCTGTAGTATATATGTGATATTATAGGGGGGTCTGTAGTATATGTATGTGATATTACAGGGGGGTCTGTAGTATATATGTGATATTACAGGGGGGTCTGTAGTATATATGTGATATTACAGGGGGGGCTGTAGTATATATGTGATATTATAGGGGGGTCTGTAGTATATGTATGTGATATTACAGGGGGGTCTGTAGTATATATGTGATATTACAGAGGGGTCTGTAGTATATATGTGATATTACAGGGGGGTCTGTAGTATATATGTGATATTACAGGGGGGTCTGTAGTATATATGTGATATTACAGGGGGGTCTGTAGTATATATGTGATATTACAGGGGGTCTGTAGTATATATGTGATATTACAGAGGGGTCTGTAGTATATATGTGATATTACAGGGGGTCTGTAGTATATATATGTGATATTATAGGGGGGTCTGTAGTATATATGTGATATTACAGGGGGGTCTGTAGTATATATGTGATATTACAGGGGGTCTGTAGTATATATATGTGATATTATAGGGGGGTCTGTAGTATATATGTGATATTACAGGGGGTCTGTAGTATATATGTGATATTACAGGGGGGTCTGTAGTATACATGTGATATTACAGGGGGGTCTGTAGTATACATGTGATATTACAGGGGGTCTGTAGTATATATGTGATATTACAGGGGGGTCTGTAGTATATATGTGATATTACTGGGGGGTCTGTAGTATATATGTGATATTACAGGGGGGTCTGTAGTATATATGTGATATTACAGGGGGGTCTGTAGTATATATGTGATATTACAGGGGAGTCTGTAGTATATATGTGATATGACAGGGGGGTCTGTAGTATATATGTGATATTACAGGGGGGTCTGTAGTATATATGTGATATTACAGGGGGGTCTGTAGTATATATGTGATATTATAGGGGGGTCTGTAGTATACATGTGATATTACAGGGGGGTCTGTAGTATACATGTGATATTACAGGGGGGTCTGTAGTATATATGTGATATTACAGGGGGGGTCTGTAGTATATATGTGATATTACAGGGGGGTCTGTAGTATATATGTAATATTACAGGGGGGTCTGTAGTATATATGTGATATTACAGGGGGGTCTGTAGTATATATGTGATATTACAGGGGGGTCTGTAGTATATATGTGATATTACAGGGGGGTCTGTAGTATATATGTGATATTACAGGGGGGTCTGTAGTATATATGTGATATTACAGGGGGGTCTGTAGTATATATGTGATATTACAGGGGGGTCTGTAGTATATATGTGATATTACAGGGGGGTCTGTAGTATATATGTGATATTACAGGGGGGTCTGTAGTATATATGTGATATTACAGGGGGGTCTGTAGTATATATGTGATATTACAGGGGGGTCTGTAGTATATATGTGATATTACAGGGGGGTCTGTAGTATATATGTGATATTACAGGGGAGTCTGTAGTATATATGTGATATTACAGGGGGGTCTGTAGTATATATGTGATATTACAGGGGGGTCTGTAGTATATATGTGATATTATAGGGGGGTCTGTAGTATATATGTGATATTACAGGGGAGTCTGTAGTATATATGTGATATTACAGGGGAGTCTGTAGTATATATGTGATATTACAGGGGGGTCTGTAGTATATATGTGATATTACAGGGGGGTCTGTAGTATATTTGTGATATTACAGGGGGGTCTGTAGTATATATGTGATATTACAGGGGGGACTGTAGTATATATGTGATATTATAGGGGGGTTTGTAGTATATATGTGATATTACAGGGGGATCTGTAGTATATATGTGATATTACAGGGGGGTCTGTAGTATATATGTGATATTACAGGGGGGACTTTAGTATATTTGTGATATTACAGGGGGGTCTGTAGTATATATGTGATATTACAGGGGGGTCTGTAGTATATATATGTGATATTACAGGGGGGTCTGTAGTATATATGTGATATTACAGGGGGGTCTGTAGTTTATATGTGATATTACAGGGGAGTCTGTAGTATATATGTGATATTACAGGGGGGTCTGTAGTATATATGTGATATTACAGGGGGTCTGTAGTATATATGTGATGTTATAGGGGGGTCTGTAGTATATATGTGATATTACAGGGGAGTCTGTAGTATATTTGTGATATTACAGGGGGGTCTGTAGTATATATGTGATATTACATTGGGTCTGTAGTATATATATGTGATATTATAGGGGGTCTGTAGTATATATGTGATATTACAGGGGGGTCTGTAGTATATTTGTGATATTACAGGGGGGTCTGTAGTATATATGTGATATTACAGGGGGGACTGTAGTATATATGTGATATTATAGGGGGGTTTGTAGTATATATGTGATATTACAGGGGGATCTGTAGTATATATGTGATATTACAGGGGGGTCTGTAGTATATATGTGATATTACAGGGGGGTCTGTAGTATATTTGTGATATTACAGGGGGGACTGTAGTATATATGTGATATTACATTGGATCTGTAGTATATATATGTGATATTACAGGGGGGTCTGTAGTATATATGTGATATTACAGGGGGGTTTGTAGTATATATGTGATATTACAGGGGGGTCTGTAGTATACATGTGATATTACAGGGGGGTCTGTAGTATACATGTGATATTACAGGGGGTCTGTAGTATATATGTGATATTACAGGGGGGTCTGTAATATATATGTGATATTACAGGGGGGTCTGTAGTATATATGTGATATTACAGGGGGGTCTGTAGTATATATGTGATATTACAGGGGGGTCTGTAGTATATATGTGATATTACAGGGGGGTCTGTAGTATATATGTGATATTACATTGGGTCTGTAGTATATATATGTGATATTACAGGGGGGTCTGTAGTATATATGTGATATTACAGGGGGGTTTGTAGTATATATGTGATATTACAGGGGGATCTGTAGTATATATGTGATATTACAGGGGGTCTGTAGTATATATATGTGATATTACAGGGGGGTCTGTAGTATATATGTGATATTACAGGGGGGACTGTAGTATATATGTGATATTATAGGGGGGTCTGTAGTATATATATGTGATATTACAGGGGGGTCTGTAGTATATATGTGATATTACAGAGGGGTCTGTAGTATATATGTGATATTACAGGGGGGTCTGTAGTATATATGTGATATTACAGGGGGGTCTGTAGTATATATGTGATATTACAGGGGGGTCTGTAGTATATATGTGATATTACAGGGGGGTCTGTAGTATATATGTGATATTACAGAGGGGTCTGTAGTATATATGTGATATTACAGGGGGTCTGTAGTATATATATGTGATATTATAGGGGGGTCTGTAGTATGTATGTGATATTACAGGGGGGTCTGTAGTATATATGTGATATTACAGGGGGTCTGTAGTATATATATGTGATATTATAGGGGGGTCTGTAGTATATATGTGATATTACAGGGGGTCTGTAGTATATATGTGATATTACAGGGGGGTCTGTAGTATACATGTGATATTACAGGGGGGTCTGTAGTATATATGTGATATTACAGGGGGGTCTGTAGTATATATGTGATATTACAGGGGGGTCTGTAGTATATATGTGATATTACAGGGGGGTCTGTAGTATATATGTGATATTACAGGGGGGTCTGTAGTATATATGTGATATTACAGGGGGTCTATAGTATATTTGTGATATAACAGGGGGGTCTGTAGTATATATGTGATATTACAGGGGGGTCTGTAGTATATATGTGATATTACAGGGGGGTCTGTAGTATATATGTGATATTATAGGGGGGTCTGTAGTATATATGTGATATTACAGGGGAGTCTGTAATATATATGTGATATTACAGGGGAGTCTGTAGTATATATGTGATATTACAGGGGGGTCTGTAGTATATATGTGATATTACAGGGGGGTCTGTAGTATATTTGTGATATTACAGGGGGGTCTGTAGTATATATGTGATATTACAGGGGGGACTGTAGTATATATGTGATATTACAGGGGGGTCTGTAGTATATATGTGATATTACAGGGGGGTCTGTAGTATATATGTGATATTACAGGGGGGATTTTAGTATATTTGTGATATTACAGGGGGGTCTGTAGTATATATGTGATATTACAGGGGGGTCTGTAGTATATATATGTGATATTACAGGGGGGTCTGTAGTATATATGTGATATTACAGGGGGGTCTGTAGTTTATATGTGATATTACAGGGGAGTCTGTAGTATATATGTGATATTACAGGGGGTCTGTAGTATATATGTGATGTT
The DNA here is from genome assembly GCF_029499605.1 of Hyla sarda. Classification (NCBI taxonomy): domain Eukaryota; kingdom Metazoa; phylum Chordata; class Amphibia; order Anura; family Hylidae; genus Hyla; species Hyla sarda. Next base: position 620,174,364 of record NC_079189.1, read on the forward strand.
ATAGGGGGGTCTGTAGTATATATGTGATATTACAGGGGGGACTGTAGTATATATGTGATATTATAGGGGGGTTTGTAGTATATATGTGATATTACAGGGGGATCTGTAGTATATATGTGATATTACAGGGGGGTCTGTAGTATATATGTGATATTACAGGGGGGTCTGTAGTATATTTGTGATATTACAGGGGGGTCTGTAGTATATATGTGATATTACAGGGGGGACTGTAGTATATGTGATATTACATTGGATCTGTAGTATATATATGTGATATTACAGGGGGGTCTGTAGTATATATGTGATATTACAGGGGGGTTTGTAGTATATATGTGATATTACAGGGGGGTCTGTAATATACATGTGATATTACAGGGGGTCTGTAGTATATATGTGATATTACAGGGGGGTCTGTAGTATATATGTATCACACAGGATCTACTGTATAAGAGTGTAGAGAGGGAGGAGAGATCACACAGACTGTACTGTATCAGAGTGTAGAGAGGGAGGAGAGATCACACAGACTGTACTGTATCAGAGTGTAGAGAGGGAGGAGAGATCACACAGGATGTACTGTATCAGAGTGTAGAGAGGGAGGAGAGATCACACAGACTGTACTGTATCAGAGTGTAGAGAGGGAGGAGAGATCACACAGGATGTACTGTATCAGAGTGTAGAGAGGGAGGAGAGATCACACAGACTGTACTGTATCAGAGTGTAGAGAGGGAGGAGAGATCACACAGGATGTACTGTATCAGAGTGTAGAGAGGGAGGAGAGATCACACTGACTGTACTGTATCAGAGTGTAGAGAGGGAGGAGAGATCACACAGGATGTACTGTATCAGAGTGTAGAGAGGGAGGAGAGATCACACAGGATGTACTGTATCAGAGTGTAGAGAGGGAGGAGAGATCACACAGGATGTACTGTATCAGAGTGTAGAGAGGGAGGAGAGATCACACAGGATGTACTGTATCAGAGTGTAGAGAGGGAGGAGAGATCACACAGCATGTACTGTATCAGAGTGTAGAGAGGGAGGAGAGATCACACAGGATGTACTGTATCAGAGTGTAGAGAGGGAGGAGAGATCACACAGACTGTACTGTATCAGAGTGTAGAGAGGGAGGAGAGATCACACAGACTGTGCTGTATCACAGTGTAGAGAGGGAGGAGAGATCACACAGACTGTACTGTATCACAGTGTAGAGAGGGAGGAGAGATCACACAGGATGTACTGTATAAGAGTGTAGAGAGGGAGGAGAGATCACACAGGATGTACTGTATCAGAGTGTAGAGAGGGAGGAGAGATCACACAGGATGTACTGTATCAGAGTGTAGAGAGGGAGGAGAGATCACACAGACTGTACTGTATCAGAGTGTAGAGAGGGAGGAGAGATCACACAGACTGTGCTGTATCACAGTGTAGAGAGGGAGGAGAGATCACACAGACTGTACTGTATCAGAGTGTAGAGAGGGAGGAGAGATCACACAGGATGTACTGTATCAGAGTGTAGAGAGGGAGGAGAGATCACACAGACTGTACTGTATCAGAGTGTAGAGAGGGAGGAGTCACGGTAATATATATTTGATATTACAGGGGGGTCTGTAGTATATATATGTGATATTACAGGGGGTCTGTAGTATATATGTGATATTATAGGGGGGTCTGTAGTATATATATGTGATATTACAGGGGGGTCTGTAGTATATATGTGATATTACAGAGGGGTCTGTAGTATATATGTGATATTACAGGGGGGTCTGTAGTATATATGTGATATTACAGGGGGTCTGTAGTATATATGTGATATTACAGGGGGGTCTGTAGTATATATGTGATATTACAGAGGGGTCTGTAGTATATATGTGATATTACAGGGGGTCTGTAGTATATATATGTGATATTATAGGGGGGTCTGTAGTATATATGTGATATTACAGGGGGGTCTGTAGTATATATGTGATATTACAGGGGGTCTGTAGTATATATATGTGATATTATAGGGGGGTCTGTAGTATATATGTGATATTACAGGGGGTCTGTAGTATATATGTGATATTACAGGGGGGTCTGTAGTATATATGTGATATTATAGGGGGGTCTGTAGTATATGTATGTGATATTACAGGGGGGTCTGTAGTATATATGTGATATTACAGAGGGGTCTGTAGTATATATGTGATATTACAGGGGGGTCTGTAGTATATATGTGATATTATAGGGGGGTCTGTAGTATATGTATGTGATATTACAGGGGGGTCTGTAGTATATATGTGATATTACAGGGGGGTCTGTAGTATATATGTGATATTACAGGGGGGGCTGTAGTATATATGTGATATTATAGGGGGGTCTGTAGTATATGTATGTGATATTACAGGGGGGTCTGTAGTATATATGTGATATTACAGAGGGGTCTGTAGTATATATGTGATATTACAGGGGGGTCTGTAGTATATATGTGATATTACAGGGGGGTCTGTAGTATATATGTGATATTACAGGGGGGTCTGTAGTATATATGTGATATTACAGGGGGTCTGTAGTATATATGTGATATTACAGAGGGGTCTGTAGTATATATGTGATATTACAGGGGGTCTGTAGTATATATATGTGATATTATAGGGGGGTCTGTAGTATATATGTGATATTACAGGGGGGTCTGTAGTATATATGTGATATTACAGGGGGTCTGTAGTATATATATGTGATATTATAGGGGGGGTCTGTAGTATATATGTGATATTACAGGGGGTCTGTAGTATATATGTGATATTACAGGGGGGTCTGTAGTATACATGTGATATTACAGGGGGGTCTGTAGTATACATGTGATATTACAGGGGGTCTGTAGTATATATGTGATATTACAGGGGGGTCTGTAGTATATATGTGATATTACTGGGGGGTCTGTAGTATATATGTGATATTACAGGGGGGTCTGTAGTATATATGTGATATTACAGGGGGGTCTGTAGTATATATGTGATATTACAGGGGAGTCTGTAGTATATATGTGATATGACAGGGGGGTCTGTAGTATATATGTGATATTACAGGGGGGTCTGTAGTATATATGTGATATTACAGGGGGGTCTGTAGTATATATGTGATATTATAGGGGGGTCTGTAGTATACATGTGATATTATAGGGGGGTCTGTAGTATACATGTGATATTACAGGGGGGTCTGTAGTATACATGTGATATTACAGGGGGGTCTGTAGTATACATGTGATATTACAGGGGGGTCTGTAGTATATATGTGATATTACAGGGGGGGTCTGTAGTATATATGTGATATTACAGGGGGGTCTGTAGTATATATGTGATATTACAGGGGGGTCTGTAGTATATATGTGATATTACAGGGGGGTCTGTAGTATATATGTGATATTACAGGGGGGTCTGTAGTATATATGTGATATTACAGGGGGGTCTGTAGTATATATGTGATATTACAGGGGGGTCTGTAGTATATATGTGATATTACAGGGGGGTCTGTAGTATATATGTGATATTACAGGGGGGTCTGTAGTATATATGTGATATTACAGGGGGGTCTGTAGTATATATGTGATATTACAGGGGGGTCTGTAGTATATATGTGATATTACAGGGGGGTCTGTAGTATATATGTGATATTACAGGGGGGTCTGTAGTATATATGTGATATTACAGGGGAGTCTGTAGTATATATGTGAAATTACAGGGGGGTCTGCAGTATATATGTGATATTACAGGGGGGTCTGTAGTATATATGTGATATTATAGGGGGGTCTGTAGTATATATGTGATATTACAGGGGAGTCTGTAGTATATATGTGATATTACAGGGGAGTCTGTAGTATATATGTGATATTACAGGGGGGTCTGTAGTATATATGTGATATTACAGGGGGGTCTGTAGTATATTTGTGATATTACAGGGGGGTCTGTAGTATATATGTGATATTACAGGGGGGACTGTAGTATATATGTGATATTATAGGGGGGTTTGTAGTATATATGTGATATTACAGGGGGATCTGTAGTATATATGTGATATTACAGGGGGGTCTGTAGTATATATGTGATATTACAGGGGGGACTTTAGTATATTTGTGATATTACAGGGGGGTCTGTAGTTTATATGTGATATTACAGGGGAGTCTGTAGTATATATGTGATATTACAGGGGGGTCTGTAGTATATATGTGATATTACAGGGGGTCTGTAGTATATATGTGATGTTATAGGGGGGTCTGTAGTATATATGTGATATTACAGGGGGTCTGTAGTATATATGTGATATTACAGGGGGGTCTGTAGTATATATGTGATATGACAGGGGGGTCTGTAGTATATTTGTGATATTACAGGGGGGTCTGTAGTATATATGTGATATTACATTGGGTCTGTAGTATATATATGTGATATTATAGGGGGTCTGTAGTATATATGTGATATTACAGGGGGGTCTGTAGTATATTTGTGATATTACAGGGGGGGGTCTGTAGTATATATGTGATATTACAGGGGGGACTGTAGTATATATGTGATATTATAGGGGGGTTTGTAGTATATATGTGATATTACAGGGGGATCTGTAGTATATATGTGATATTACAGGGGGGTCTGTAGTATATATGTGATATTACAGGGGGGTCTGTAGTATATTTGTGATATTACAGGGGGGTCTGTAGTATATATGTGATATAACAGGGGGGTCTGTAGTATATTTGTGATATTACAGGGGGGACTGTAGTATATATGTGATATTACATTGGATCTGTAGTATATATATGTGATATTACAGGGGGGTCTGTAGTATATATGTGATATTACAGGGGGGTTTGTAGTATATATGTGATATTACAGGGGGGTCTGTAGTATACATGTGATATTACAGGGGGGTCTGTAGTATACATGTGATATTACAGGGGGGACTGTAGTATATATGTGATATTATAGGGGGGTTTGTAGTATATATGTGATATTACAGGGGGGTCTGTAATATATATGTGATATTATAGGGGGGACTGTAGTATATATGTGATATTATAGGGGGGTTTGTAGTATATATGTGATATTACAGGGGGGTCTGTAATATATATGTGATATTATAGGGGGGTCTGTAGTATATATGTGATATTACAGGGGGGTCTGTAATATATATGTGATATTACAGGGGGGTCTGTAGTATATATGTGATATTACAGGGGGGTCTGTAGTATATATGTGATATTACAGAGGGGTCTGTAGTATATATGTGATATTACAGGGGGGTCTGTAGTATATATGTGATATTACAGGGGGGTCTGTAGTATATATGTGATATTACATTGGGTCTGTAGTATATATATGTGATATTACAGGGGGGTCTGTAGTATATATGTGATATTACAGGGGGGTTTGTAGTATATATGTGATATTACAGGGGGATCTGTAGTATATATGTGATATTACAGGGGGTCTGTAGTATATATATGTGATATTACAGGGGGGTCTGTAGTATATATGTGATATTACAGGGGGGACTGTAGTATATATGTGATATTACATTGGGTCTGTAGTATATATATGTGATATTACAGGGGGGTCTGTAGTATATATGTGATATTACAGGGGGGTTTGTAGTATATATGTGATATTACAGGGGGATCTGTAGTATATATGTGATATTACAGGGGGGTCTGTAGTATATATGTGATATTACATTGGGTCTGTAGTATATATATATGTGATATTACAGGGGGGTCTGTAGTATATATGTGATATTACAGGGGGGTCTGTAGTATATATGTGATATTACAGGAAGGTCTGTAGTATATATGTGATATTACAGGGGGGTTTGTAGTATATATGTGATCTTACAGGGGGATCTGTAGTATATATGTGATATTACAGGGGGGTCTGTAATATATATGTGATATTACATTGGGTCTGTAGTATATATATATGTGATATTACAGGGGGGTCTGTAGTATATATGTGATATTACATTGGGTCTGTAGTATATATATGTGATATTATAGGGGGTCTGTAGTATATATGTGATATTACAGGGGGGTCTGTAGTATATTTGTGATATTACAGGGGGGTCTGTAGTATATATGTGATATTACAGGGGGGACTGTAGTATATATGTGATATTATAGGGGGGTTTGTAGTATATATGTGATATTACAGGGGGATCTGTAGTATATATGTGATATTATAGGGGGGTTTGTAGTATATATGTGATATTACAGGGGGGTCTGTAGTATATATGTGATATTACAGGGGGGTCTGTAGTATATTTGTGATATTACAGGGGGGTCTGTAGTATATATGTGATATAACAGGGGGGTCTGTAGTATATTTGTGATATTACAGGGGGGACTGTAGTATATATGTGATATTACATTGGATCTGTAGTATATATATGTGATATTACAGGGGGGTCTGTAGTATATATGTGATATTACAGGGGGGTTTGTAGTATATATGTGATATTACAGGGGGGTCTGTAGTATACATGTGATATTACAGGGGGGTCTGTAGTATATATGTGATATTACAGGGGGGTTTGTAGTATATATGTGATATTACAGGGGGGTCTGTAGTATACATGTGATATTACAGGGGGGTCTGTAGTATACATGTGATATTACAGGGGGTCTGTAGTATATATGTGATATTACAGGGGGGTCTGTAGTATATATGTGATATTACAGGGGGGTCTGTAGTATATATATGTGATATTACAGGGGGGTCTGTAGTATATATGTGATATTACAGGGGGGTCTGTAGTATATATGTGATATTACAGGGGGGTCTGTAGTATATATGTGATATTACAGGGGGGTCTGTAGTATATTTGTGATATTACAGGGGGGTCTGTAGTATATATGTGATATTACAGGGGGGACTGTAGTATATATGTGATATTACATTGGGTCTGTAGTATATATATGTGATATTACAGGGGGGTCTGTAGTATATATGTGATATTACAGGGGGGTTTGTAGTATATATGTGATATTACAGGGGGATCTGTAGTATATATGTGATATTACAGGGGGGTCTGTAGTATATATGTGATATTACATTGGGTCTGTAGTATATATATATATGTGATATTACAGGGGGTCTGTAGTATATATGTGATATTACAGGGGGGTCTGTAGTATATATGTGATATTACAGGAAGGTCTGTAGTATATATGTGATATTACAGGGGGGTTTGTAGTATATATGTGATCTTACAGGGGGATCTGTAGTATATATGTGATATTACAGGGGGGTCTGTAATATATATGTGATATTACATTGGGTCTGTAGTATATATATATGTGATATTACAGGGGGGTCTGTAGTATATATGTGATATTACATTCGGTCTGTAGTATATATGTGATATTACAGGAAGGTCTGTAGTATATATGTGATATTACAGGGGGGTCTGTAGTATATATGTGATCTTACAGGGGGATCTGTAGTATATATGTGATATTAAAGGGGGGTCTGTAGTATATATGTGATATTACAGGGGAGTCTGTAGTATATATGTGATATTACAGAGGGGTCTGTAGTATATATGTGATATTACAGGGGGGTCTGTAGTATATATGTGATATTACAGGGGGGTCTGTAATATATATGTGATATTACATTGGGTCTGTAGTATATATATATGTGATGTTACAGGGGGGTCTGTAGTATATATGTGATATTACAGGGGGGTCTGTAGTATATATGTGATATTACAGGGGGGACTGTAGTATATATGTGATATTACAGGGGGGTCTGTAGTATATATGTGATATTACAGGGGGGTCTGTAGTATACATGTGATATTACAGGGGGGTCTGTAGTATATATGTGATATTACAGGGGGGTCTGTAGTATACATGTGATATTACAGGGGAGTCTGTAGTATATATGTGATATTACAGGGGGGTCTGTAGTATATATGTGATATTACAGGGGGTCTGTAGTATATATGTGATGTTATAGGGGGGTCTGTAGTATATATGTGATATTACAGGGGAGTCTGTAGTATATTTGTGATATTACAGGGGGGTCTGTAGTATATATGTGATATTACATTGGGTCTGTAGTATATATATGTGATATTATAGGGGGTCTGTAGTATATATGTGATATTACAGGGGGGTCTGTAGTATATTTGTGATATTACAGGGGGGTCTGTAGTATATATGTGATATTACAGGGGGGACTGTAGTATATATGTGATATTATAGGGGGGTTTGTAGTATATATGTGATATTACAGGGGGATCTGTAGTATATATGTGATATTACAGGGGGGTCTGTAGTATATATGTGATATTACAGGGGGGTCTGTAGTATATTTGTGATATTACAGGGGGGTCTGTAGTATATATGTGATATAACAGGGGGGTCTGTAGTATATTTGTGATATTACAGGGGGGACTGTAGTATATATGTGATATTACATTGGATCTGTAGTATATATATGTGATATTACAGGGGGGTCTGTAGTATATATGTGATATTACAGGGGGGTTTGTAGTATATATGTGATATTACAGGGGGGTCTGTAGTATACATGTGATATTACAGGGGGGTCTGTAGTATACATGTGATATTACAGGGGGTCTGTAGTATATATGTGATATTACAGGGGGGTCTGTAATATATATGTGATATTACAGGGGGGTCTGTAGTATATATGTGATATTACAGGGGGGTCTGTAGTATATATGTGATATTACAGAGGGGTCTGTAGTATATATGTGATATTACAGGGGGGTCTGTAGTATATATGTGATATTACAGGGGGGTCTGTAGTATATATGTGATATTACATTGGGTCTGTAGTATATATGTGATATTACAGGGGGGTCTGTAGTATATATGTGATATTACAGGGGGGTTTGTAGTATATATGTGATATTACAGGGGGATCTGTAGTATATATGTGATATTACAGGGGGTCTGTAGTATATATATGTGATATTACAGGGGGGTCTGTAGTATATATGTGATATTACAGGGGGGACTGTAGTATATATGTGATATTACATTGGGTCTGTAGTATATATATGTGATATTACAGGGGGGTCTGTAGTATATATGTGATATTACAGGGGGGTTTGTAGTATATATGTGATATTACAGGGGGATCTGTAGTATATATGTGATATTACAGGGGGGTCTGTAGTATATATGTGATATTACATTGGGTCTGTAGTATATATATATGTGATATTACAGGGGGGTCTGTAGTATATATGTGATATTACAGGAGGGTCTGTAGTATATATGTGATATTACAGGAAGGTCTGTAGTATATATGTGATATTACAGGGGGGTTTGTAGTATATATGTGATATTACAGGGGGGTCTGTAATATATATGTGATATTACAGGAAGGTCTGTAGTATATATGTGATATTACAGGAAGGTCTGTAGTATATATGTGATATTACAGGGGGATCTGTAGTATATATGTGATATTACAGGGGGGTCTGTAATATATATGTGATATTACATTGGGTCTGTAGTATATATATATGTGATATTACAGGGGGGTCTGTAGTATATATGTGATATTACATTGGGTCTGTAGTATATATATGTGATATTATAGGGGGTCTGTAGTATATATGTGATATTACAGGGGGGTCTGTAGTATATTTGTGATATTACAGGGGGGTCTGTAGTATATATGTGATATTACAGGGGGGACTATAGTATATATGTGATATTATAGGGGGGTTTGTAGTATATATGTGATATTACAGGGGGATCTGTAGTATATATGTGATATTATAGGGGGGTTTGTAGTATATATGTGATATTACAGGGGGGTCTGTAGTATATATGTGATATTACAGGGGGGTCTGTAGTATATTTGTGATATTACAGGGGGGTCTGTAGTATATATGTGATATAACAGGGGGGTCTGTAGTATATTTGTGATATTACAGGGGGGACTGTAGTATATATGTGATATTACATTGGATCTGTAGTATATATATGTGATATTACAGGGGGGTCTGTAGTATATATGTGATATTACAGGGGGGTTTGTAGTATATATGTGATATTACAGGGGGGTCTGTAGTATACATGTGATATTACAGGGGGGTCTGTAGTATATATGTGATATTACAGGGGGGTTTGTAGTATATATGTGATATTACAGGGGGGTCTGTAGTATACATGTGATATTACAGGGGGGTCTGTAGTATACATGTGATATTACAGGGGGTCTGTAGTATATATGTGATATTACAGGGGGGTCTGTAGTATATATGTGATATTACAGGGGGGTCTGTAGTATATATATGTGATATTACAGGGGGGTCTGTAGTATATATGTGATATTACAGGGGGGTCTGTAGTATATATGTGATATTACAGGGGGGTCTGTAGTATATATGTGATATTACAGGGGGGTCTGTAGTATATTTGTGATATTACAGGGGGGTCTGTAGTATATATGTGATATTACAGGGGGGACTGTAGTATATATGTGATATTACATTGGGTCTGTAGTATATATATGTGATATTACAGGGGGGTCTGTAGTATATATGTGATATTACAGGGGGGTTTGTAGTATATATGTGATATTACAGGGGGATCTGTAGTATATATGTGATATTACAGGGGGGTCTGTAGTATATATGTGATATTACATTGGGTCTGTAGTATATATATATATGTGATATTACAGGGGGTCTGTAGTATATATGTGATATTACAGGGGGGTCTGTAGTATATATGTGATATTACAGGAAGGTCTGTAGTATATATGTGATATTACAGGGGGGTTTGTAGTATATATGTGATCTTACAGGGGGATCTGTAGTATATATGTGATATTACAGGGGGGTCTGTAATATATATGTGATATTACATTGGGTCTGTAGTATATATATATGTGATATTACAGGGGGGTCTGTAGTATATATGTGATATTACATTCGGTCTGTAGTATATATGTGATATTACAGGAAGGTCTGTAGTATATATGTGATATTACAGGGGGGTCTGTAGTATATATGTGATCTTACAGGGGGATCTGTAGTATATATGTGATATTAAAGGGGGGTCTGTAGTATATATGTGATATTACAGGGGAGTCTGTAGTATATATGTGATATTACAGAGGGGTCTGTAGTATATATGTGATATTACAGGGGGGTCTGTAGTATATATGTGATATTACAGGGGGGTCTGTAATATATATGTGATATTACATTGGGTCTGTAGTATATATATATGTGATGTTACAGGGGGGTCTGTAGTATATATGTGATATTACAGGGGGGTCTGTAGTATATATGTGATATTACAGGGGGGACTGTAGTATATATGTGATATTACAGGGGGGTCTGTAGTATATATGTGATATTACAGGGGGGACTGTAGTATATATGTGATATGACAGGGGGGTCTGTAGTATATATGTGATATTAAAGGGGGGTCTGTAGTATATATGTGATATTACATTGGGGTCTGTAGTATATATGTGATATTACAGGGGGTCTGTAGTATATATGTGATATTACAGGGGGGTCTGTAGTATATATGTGATATTACAGGGGGGTCTGTAGTATATATTTGATATTACAGGGGGGTCTGTAGTATATTTGTGATATTACAGGGGGGTCTGTAGTATATATGTGATATTACAGGGGGGTCTGTAGTATACATGTGATATTACAGGGGGGTCTGTAGTATATATATATGTGATATTACAGGGGGGTCTGTAGTATATATGTGATATACAGGGGGGTCTGTAGTATATATGTGATATTACAGGGGGGACTGTAGTATATATGTGATATTACAGGGGGGTCTGTAGTATACATGTGATATTACAGGGGGGTCTGTAGTATACATGTGATATTACAGGGGGGGTCTGTAGTATATATGTGATATTACAGGGGGGTCTGTAGTATATATGTGATATTACAGGGGGGTCTGTAGTATATATTTGATATTACAGGGGGGTCTGTAGTATATTTGTGATATTACAGGGGGGTCTGTAGTATACATGTGATATTACAGGGGGGTCTGTAGTATATATTTGATATTACAGGGGGGTCTGTAGTATATTTGTGATATTACAGGGGGGTCTGTAGTATATATGTGATATTACAGGGGGGTCTGTAGTATATATATATGTGATATTACAGGGGGGTCTGTAGTATACATGTGATATTACAGGGGGGTCTGTAGTATACATGTGATATTACAGGGGGGTCTGTAGTATACATGTGATATTACAGGGGGGTCTGTAGTATATATGTGATATTACAGGGGGGTCTGTAGTATACATGTGATATTACAGGGGGGTCTGTAGTATACATGTGATATTACAGGGGGGTCTGTAGTATACATGTGATATTACAGGGGGGTCTGTAGTATACATGTGATATTACAGGGGGGTCTGTAGTATATATGTGATATTACAGGGGGGGTCTGACCTTCGGGGAGGTCTCTCTAGTGTCTTTTCTTACCTTCTTGGGTTTCTCTGTATTTTCTGCTCCTCTTCTTAGTCGTCTCCATTAGAGCCGCATACGTGACTGTCGGGTCCGCACCCCTCTCCGCATCTATATGAACAGTTGTCATGATTTATGTGTTATCCATCTTATATTCTAGACATTGTTCATGTGTATAAGGTGTTGGACACTAGAGGGCGCTGTCTGTATATATGGGCGAATACTAGAATATACTAGTGATCACATGGCTTTATATGTCACATGACTACACAATATACAAGGCTTTATATATCACATGACTACACAATATACAAGGCTTTATATGTCACATGACTACACAATATACAAGGCTTTATATGTCACATGACTACACAATATACATGGCTTTATACGTCACATGACTACACAATATACAAGGCTTTATATATCACATGACTCCACAATATACATGGCTTTATATGTCACATGACTACACAATATACAAGGCTTTATATATCACATGACTCCACAATATACATGGCTTTATATGTCACATGACTACACAATATACAAGGCTTTATATATCACATGACTCCACAATATACATGGCTTTATATGTCACATGACTACACAATATACAAGGCTTTATATATCACATGACTACACAATATACAAGGCTTTATACGTCACATGACTACACAATATACAAGGCTTTATATATCACATGACTACACAATATACAAGGCTTTATATATCACATGACTACACAATATACAAGGCTTTATACGTCACATGACTACACAATATACAAGGCTTTATACGTCACATGACTATACAATATACAAGGCTTTATACGTCACATGACTACACAATATACATGGCTTTATATGTCACATGACTACACAATATACATGGCTTTATATGTCACATGACTACACAATATACAAGGCTTTATATGTCACATGACTACACAATATACAAGGCTTTATATGTCACATGACTACACAATATACAAGGCTTTATATATCACATGACTACACAATATACATGGCTTTATATGTCACATGACTACACAATATACATGGCTTTATACGTCACATGACTACACAATATACAAGGCTTTATATGTCACATGACTACACAATATACAAGGCTTTATATATCACATGACTACACAATATACAAGGCTTTATATATCACATGACTACACATTATACAAGGCTTTATATATCACATGACTCCACAATATACATGGCTTTATATATCACATGACTACACAATATACATGGCTTTATATATCACATGACTACACAATATACAAGGCTTTATACGTCACATGACTATACAATATACAAGGCTTTATACGTCACATGACTACACAATATACAAGGCGTTATATGTCACATGACTACACAATATACATGGCTTTATATATCACATGACTACACAATATACAAGGCTTTATATATCACATGACTACACAATATACAAGGCTTTATATATCACATGACTACACAATATACAAGGCTTTATACGTCACATGACTACACAATATACAAGGCTTTATATATCACATGACTACACAATATACAAGGCTTTATATGTCACATGACTACACAATATACAAGGCTTTATATATCACATGACTACACAATATACAAGGCTTTATATATCACATGACTACACAATATACAAGGCTTTATACGTCACATGACTACACAATATACAAGGCTTTATATATCACATGACTACACAATATACAAGGCTTTATATATCACATGACTACACAATATACATGGCTTTATATGTCACATGACTACACAATATACAAGGCTTTATATGTCACATGACTACACAATATACAAGGCTTTATATATCACATGACTACACAATATACAAGGCTTTATATATCACATGACTACACAATATACAAGGCTTTATATATCACATGACTACACAATATACAAGGCTTTATATATCACATGACTACACAATATACAAGGCTTTATATATCACATGACCACACATTATACAAGGCTTTATACGTCACATGACCACACATTATACAAGGCTTTATACGTCACATGACTACACAAAATACAAGGCTTTATATGTCACATGACTACACAATATACAAGGCTTTATATATCACATGACTACACAATATACATGGCTTTATATGTCACATGACTACACAATATACAAGGCTTTATATGTCACATGACTACACAATATACAAGGCTTTATATATCACATGACTACACAATATACAAGGCTTTATATATCACATGACTACACAATATACAAGGCTTTATATATCACATGACCACACATTATACAAGGCTTTATACGTCACATGACTACACATTATACAAGGCTTTATACGTCACATGACTACACAATATACAAGGCTTTATACGTCACATGACCACACACTTTGTATCATTGTTTAGATCTTTCTCTTTGTGGAGACTATTAGATGGAGTCTTATAGCCCAAATGCAACCTGGGAAAATAGATATGCAGATTTACTCTGCCCCAGAAGGAAGAAATCCTGCCCTCTAGTGCCACCTATTGGACATAGCTACCCGAAATATGTATCACATGACCATCCTCCATCCTTAATACAACTGTTTAACCAACAAAAGGAAAGGCAAAAATCTGGTAAACTGTTCCCGCCCCGGTATATGGTAGGAAGCCGGCGAGTGCGGTGCTCATTGGTGCTTCAACCCCCCCCCCCCCCGCCCCTCCAGAAACATTGATCTACAATTGGAAGAATAGAGTGACTGGCTGCAGTTGGGTGACTGGCTGGGTTCTCTTCTATCTGTACTGGGTTCTCTTCTATCTTTTCTGGGTTCTCTTCTATCTGTACTGGGTTCTCTTCTATCTGTACTGGGTTCTCTTCTATCTGTACTGGGTTCTCTTCTATCTGTACTGGGTTCTCTTCTATCTGTACTGGGTTCTCTTCTATCTGTACTGGGTTCTCTTCTATCTGTACTGGGTTCTCTTCTATCTGTACTGGGTTCTCTTCTATCTGTACTGGGTTCTCTTCTATCTGTACTGGGTTCTCTTCTATCTGTACTGGGTTCTCTTCTATCTGTACTGGGTTCTCCTCTCTCTGTACTGGGTTCTCTTCTATCTGTACTGGGTTCTCTTCTATCTGTACTGGGTTCTCCTCTATCTGTACTGGGTTCTCTTCTCTCTGTACTGGGTTCTCTTCTATCTGTACTGGGTTCTCTTCTATCTGTACTGGGTTCTCTTCTATCTGTACTGGGTTCTCCTCTATCTGTACTGGGTTCTCTTCTCTCTGTACTGGGTTCTCTTCTCTCTGTACTGGGTTCTCTTCTCTCTGTACTGGGTTCTCTTCTCTCTGTACTGGGTTCTCTTCTATCTGTACTGGGTTCTCGTCTATCTGTACTGGGTTCTCTTCTATCTGTACTGGGTTCTCGTCTATCTGTACTGGGTTCTCTTCTATCTGTACTGGGTTCTCCTCTCTCTGTACTGGGTTCTCTTCTATCTCTACTGGGTTCTCTTCTATCTGTACTGGGTTCTCTTCTATCTGTACTGGGTTCTCTTCTCTCTGTACTGGGTTCTCTTCTCTCTGTACTGGGTTCTCTTCTCTCTGTACTGGGTTCTCTTCTCTCTGTACTGGGTTCTCTTCTCTCTGTACTGGGTTCTCTTCTCTCTGTACTGGGTTCTCTTCTCTCTGTACTGGGTTCTCTTCTATCTGTACTGGGTTCTCCTCTCTCTGTACTGGGTTCTCTTCTATCTCTACTGGGTTCTCTTCTATCTGTACTGGGTTCTCTTCTATCTGTACTGGGTTCTCTTCTCTCTGTACTGGGTTCTCTTCTATCTGTACTGGGTTCTCTTCTCTCTGTACTGGGTTCTCTTCTCTCTGTACTGGGTTCTCTTCTATCTGTACTGGGTTCTCTTCTCTCTGTACTGGGTTCTCTTCTCTCTGTACTGGGTTCTCTTCTCTCTGTACTGGGTTCTCTTCTCTCTGTACTGGGTTCTCTTCTCTCTGTACTGGGTTCTCGTCTCTCTGTACTGGGTTCTCGTCTATCTGTACTGGGTTCTCTTCTATCTTTTCTGGGTTCTCTTCTCTTCTATCTGTACTGGGTTCTCGTCTATCTGTACTGGGTTCTCTTCTATCTTTTCTGGGTTCTCTTCTATCTTTTCTGGGTTCTCGTCTATCTGTACTGGGTTCTCTTCTCTCTGTACTGGGTTCTCGTCTATCTGTACTGGGTTCTCGTCTATCTGTACTGGGTTCTCTTCTATCTTTTCTGGGTTCTCTTCTCTTCTATCTGTACTGGGTTCTCGTCTATCTTTACTGGGTTGGCGAGCAGAGTCATGTGACTATACGATACCTTCCATCTGGGGTTTGGGGTTATTTTTCTTGGTGCTGGTCGCGTATATGACGGTTTTCTCTTCATTCTGCGGAGCGTCCAAACCTACGGAGAGAAAATCAGAAGAGAAAGGAAGAAATGTGAGGAGCTACAGACACTATAGATGAGCCAAGAGGCCCCATCCTTCACCCGTAACTGTCATGTGACCTGCATGGTGTAAGTATTGTACAACCACTATATGGCGGTATAACGCCCCACCGGTGGGCACCCACTGTATCACAAGGTTCAGCCAGGCAAACTACAGACAGTGTCAGATGCAGCAGAGCTGAACGGGTGTTTATAGCCAAGATGGCTCCAGGTGCAGCAGAGAGGAATGGTGGTGAACACGTTCAGGTCAGGGTCCAAGGGATGAGTCCAGTACACAGCAGGATCAGGAACACAGGATCTGCAGGCTGACGGCCCATCTCAGAACCCTCTTTACCTTTCTGTTGTTTAGAAGATTTCTCTTTTTCTTTCCCGGGAGGTTTCTTGATTGCTGAGTACGTGACCTCGAGGTCTTCACCCTGCAGAGGAACTGGAGAACATGGAGAACACGAAGAACAAGGAGAACACGGAGGACATGGAGATACACAGGAGAACACGGAGATACACAGAAGAACACGGAGAACATGGGAGAACACGGAGAACAAGGAGAACACGGAGGACATGGAGATACACAGGAGAACACGGAGATACACAGAAGAACACGGAGAACAAGGAGAACACGGAGAACAAGGAGAACACGGAGGACATGGAGATACACAGGAGAACACGGAGATACACAGAAGAACACGGAGAACATGGGAGAACACGGAGAACAAGGAGAACACGGAGGACATGGAGATACACAGGAGAACACGGAGATACACAGAAGAACACGGAGAACAAGGAGAACACGGAGGACATGGGAGAACACGGAGAACACGAAGAACAAGGAGAACACGGAGGACATGGAGATACACAGGAGAACACGGAGATACACAGAAGAACACGGAGAACATGGGAGAACACGGAGAACAAGGAGAACACGGAGGACATGGAGATACACAGGAGAACACGGAGGACATGGAGATACACAGGGGAACACGGAGATACACAGAAGAACACGGAGAACATGGGAGAACACGGAGAACAAGGAGAACACGGAGGACATGGAGATACACAGGAGAACACGGAGGACATGGAGATACACAGGAGAACACGGAGATACATAGGAGAACATGGAGAACAAGGAGAATATGGGGAACATGGAGGACATGGAGATGCACATGAGAACACGGAGGATATGGGAGAACACGGAGAACACGAAGAACAAGGAGAACATGGGGAACATGGGGAACATGGGGGAACATGGAGGACATGGAGATACACAGGAGAACACGGAGATACACAGAAGAACAAGGAGAACACGGGGGACATGGAGATACACAGGAGAACACGGAGATACACAGAAGAACACGGAGAACATGGGAGAACATGGAGAACAAGGAGAACATGGGGAACATGGAGAACACGGAGGATATGGAGAACACAGAGAACAAGAAGAACACGGGAGAACACAGGTGAACACGGAGATACACAGAAGAACACAGAGAACACGGTAGAACATGGGAGAACATGGAGAACACAGAAGAACATGGAGAACACGGAGAACAAGAAGAACACAGGAGAACACGTAGGACACGGGATAACACGGGAGAACATGGAGAACAGAGAACACGGGATAACACAGGAGAACACGGAGATACACAGAAGAACACGGAGAACACGGGAGAACATGGGAAAACATGGAGAAAACAGGAGAACAAGAAAAACAGAGGACACAGGATAACACAGGAGAAAACGGAGGACACGGGATAACACAGGAGAACACGGAGGACACGGGATAACACAGGAGAACACGGAGGACACGGGAGAACACAGGAGAACACGGAGGACACGGGAGAACACAGGAGGACACGGAGAACACGGAGGACACGGGATAACACAGGAGAACACGGAGATACACAGAGAACACGGGAGAACAAGAAGAACACGGAGGACACGGGATAACACGGAGAACACAGGAGAACACGGAAGAACATGGAGAACAAGAAGGACACGGGAGACCACGGAGAACACAGGAGAACACAGGAGAACACGGAGGACACGGGATAACATGGAGAACACGGGAGAACACAGAGAACACGGGAGAACATGGAGAACACGGGAGAACATGGAGAACACGGGAGAACACAGGAGAACAAGAAGGACACGGGAGAACATGGAGAACAAGAAGGACACGTGAGAACATGGAGAACACGGAGTATCAGCCGAGGTTCCACATTTATTCTTCAAGTATAATTCACCTGTATTGTATATGTATAAGACTTTTAGCTTTTGAGGTATTGTTTCTCGTGGGCCTTGTGTACGGATTACAGCCTAATGAGGTAGTGGTTTGTGGGAATTATATATATCCATATAGGGTGTCACCGCTTCTGTCATTAAACGCTATATACATTATACACATGATGTACCACTATATACCTATATATACTCTATATACCACTCTATATACATTATACACATGATGTACCACTATATACTAATATATACTCTATATACCACTCTATATACATTATACACATGATCTACCACTATATACCAATATATACTCTATATAACACTCTATATACAGTATACACATGATGAACCACTATATACTAATATATACTCTATATACCACTCTATATACATTATACACATGATCTACCACTATATACTAATATATACTCTATATACATTACAATATATTATGATGATCTTTACTTCAACGCAAATGATAAGATGGGGGGGGGGGGGGTTCGTTCTCACAGCTGTGTATGGGGCCCCGCAGATCAGATCACACAGGACATCACAGCTGTGTATGGGGCCCCGCAGATCAGATCACACAGGACATCACAGCTGTGTATGGGGCCCCGCAGACCAGTCAGATCACACAGGACATCACAGCTGTGTATGGGGCCCCGCAGATCAGATCACACAGGACATCACAGCTGTGTATGGGGCCCCGCAGACCAGTCAGATCACACAGGACATCACAGCTGTGTATGGGGCCCCGCAGACCGGTCAGATCACACAGGACATCACAGCTGTGTATGGGGCCCCGCAGACCAGTCAGATCACACAGGACATCACAGCTGTGTATGGGGCCCCGCAGACCGGTCAGATCACACAGGACATCACAGCTGTGTATGGGGCCCCGCAGACCAGTCAGATCACACAGGACATCACAGCTGTGTATGGGGCCCCGCAGACCGGTCAGATCACACAGGACATCACAGCTGTGTATGGGGCCCCGCAGACCAGTCAGATCACACAGGACATCACAGCTGTGTATGGTGCCCCGCAGACCGGTCAGATCACACAGGACATCACAGCTGTGTATGGGGCCCCGCAGACCGGTCAGATCACACAGGACATCACAGCTGTGTATGGGGCCCCGCAGACCATTCAGATCACACAGGACATCACAGCTGTGTATGGGGCCCCACAGACCAGTCAGATCACACAGGACATCACAGCTGTGTATGGGGCCCCGCAGACCGGTCAGATCACACAGGACATCACAGCTGTGTATGGGGCCCTGCAGATCAGATCACACAGGTTCGGGCCCCCAGGCTCACACACACATATATATATATATATATTCTTCTTCTTCTGTAGTTGAGTTATTAAATATCCAAGGGTAGAAATCTTGTATCATGGTCCCCCCACCCCTCACCGTTACCCCATAGTGTGTCCCCTTACAGTGACCCCATAGTGTGACCCCATAGTGTGACCCCATAGTGTTGCCCCTTACAGTGACCCCATAGTGTGACCCCATAATGTTGCCCCTTACAGTGACCCCATAGTGTGACCCCATAATGTTGCCCCTTACAGTGACCCCATAGTGTGACCCCATAGTGTTGCCCCTTACACTGACCCCATAGTGTGACCCCA
This sequence comes from Hyla sarda, assembly GCF_029499605.1. Lineage (NCBI taxonomy): Eukaryota > Metazoa > Chordata > Amphibia > Anura > Hylidae > Hyla > Hyla sarda. The sequence goes on from NC_079189.1 coordinate 620,195,176, forward strand.
TAGTGTTGCCCCTTATAGTGACCCCTTACAGTGACCCCATAGTGTTACCCCTTACAGTGACCCCTTATAGTGACCCCATAGTGTTGCCCCTTACAGTGACCCCTTATAGTGACCCCATAGTGTTGCCCCTTACAGTGACCCCTTATAGTGACCCCATAGTGTGACCCCATAGTGTTGCCCCTTACAGTGACCCCATAGTGTGACCCCATAGTGTTGCCCCTTATAGTGACCCCTTACAGTGACCCCATAGTGTTGCCCCTTACACTGACTCCATAGTGTGACCCCATAGTGTTGTCCCTTATAGTGACCCCATAGTGTGACCCCATAGTGTGACCCCATAGTGTTGCCCCTTATAGTGACCCCTTACAGTGACCCCATAGTGTTGCCCCTTACACTGACTCCATAGTGTGACCCCATAGTGTTGCCCCTTACAATGACCCCTTACAGTGATCCCATAGTGTGACTCCTTACAGTGACTCCTTATAGTGACCCCATAGTGTTGCCCCTTACAGTGACCCCATAGTGTGACCCCATAGTGTGACCCCATAGTGTTGCCCCTTACAGTGACCCCATAGTGTGACCCCATAGTGTTGCCCCTTACTGTGATCCCATAGTGTGACCCCATAGTGTTGCCCCTTACAGTGACCCCATAGTGTGACCCCATAGTGTTGCCCCTTCCAGTGACCCCATAGTGTGACCCCATAGTGTTGCTCCTTCCAGTGACCCCATACAATGACCCCATAGTGTTGCCCCTTACAGTGACCCCATAGTGTGACCCCATAGTGTGGCCCCTCCGCACCTGTATTAGTCTTCCCTTTGCTGGCGGTCAGGGTCATCTCGGCATAGGTGATGTTCTCCTCCATGGTGAACCGTCCGCCTCCAGAGCTGTAGAGAAGTGAGACCTGGTGTCAGGAAGAAGAATGGAAACCAAGGTGACACCAGATCTAAATATAAAGAGTCCTGATCATCTACGTGACACGTGTGACCTGTGAGGGAGGTCACATGACCTGTGCGGATCGTCTCATTGTGATGACCAGGATCTGAGTGTTATGATCTGTAATACCGGGGTGATGCAAAGTTCATGACGCCAGGGTAGGGGTAACTACCACACTCTAAGGTTTAGACAGTTCTCCTGGGCCAAGTGCTGGAGACAAGCAGGAATAGATGTTGTAATCCTTTACAGTACAGATCAGAGCAGGGAAATGCAGAGTAACCCTTTAAAGCCTTTTTGCCTTGCTGGGACTTGTAGTACTTTACACTTGAGTTTAGTTTCTGTAAACTCTCCACTGTGACTTTTAGCTTTTAGACTTGTGACTACGCACGTTAACTGAAGACTGATTGTTGTAGTTTACCCTGAAGCTTTCGTTTATCGCCAGGCATGGACTGTAGACTATGGAACCAAGAGTTGCCTGAGGCTTTCTATCTCCTGCCATCAGAGACTGCAGTCTGGACCTGTGCGATGAGGTTCTGGGAGATGTGAGGTTGTGGATTTTTACTTCTCTTCAGGTCTCCATCAAGTTACCTCAGACTTCTCCTCACTCCTCTCCACACTGTACCTCAGCTCACACTAAACTAACTCCTCCCCCCCTACACTATATAAGGGGCATCAGGATCACATGGTTTACTTAAAGATATACCCTGGAGTAGTGGGCCCAGATCAGTGACACTGGAAGTGCCCGAGGCGACATTTACCTGACAGGACAACATAGAAACATTGAATGTGTCGGCAGATAAGAACCATTTGGCCCAATAATCTGATCCTATTGTGGTGTCCCAGTACCGCATTTCATTCGGTACTTATTTATCTATGGGTCCCCGTAGCCAGAGTCCCTAGGACTCAGTAATATCTGTTAGTCAGTCCGCCCCTAGTCGCCTCTATTATAGTGCATAGATTCCTAATTTGTCCATAGAATAATGTATATAGTATTATTTCTGTATATAAATGGTTAATTACTGGTTTCCATGGTGTCGCAGGGCCTTCGGGTCATGTGATGCGTTCCAAGCCTCGTTCTGGATGCGTTCCAGGCCTCACTTTGGTATCTTTAGCCTCATTTTGGGTTTTTGCAATGTATATAGATCCTGTGATGTAAGCAATCCCATGATACTATGTAAAGTGAATGGCAGACGTTCGGACCAATCAGAATCGCCCTGCCCATCCCCTAAGCACTCTGCAGTATCACCGGACCCAATATTTCCCCTAAATCCGGACGGATCTGCACATCACTCCCTAAATTCAGAGACTACAAGTATAATGCAAGGTCCGCAACTCCTGCCAGTCGCTAAGCAACCTAAGAACTGTTATATGAGACTGTTACTACGCATTGGATATTGCAAGCACTGCAGTAAAGTTATTCAAGTTCAAGTGAAATCTGTTTGTGGACCTTCAGTCATTTCATTGCACCTATCGCTTCTGGGAAGTGCGGCGATAGGCCGGAACATAGATTCAGCATACCAGCCCACACCCTGGCGTCACGAGTGACTGGGTTAATATTAACCCCTCATATACCAACATCCTACCATCCCTACCATACACCCCCCAAGGGCCACCACAAAGCCTTTTTGGCGTTGCACGAACAGGATTCGGGTGTGTGCCTACCATTGCCACTAGGGAAAGTGTCCCCCCCCCCAAGAAGTGAACTTTATTCATGTACTGTGACTTATACTCCGGAGTAAGGGGGGAGGCGAACAGTGCTGCAGAGTTACAAGTCAGCGCGGGACATACCAGCGCACGTGATCCAGAGACCCCGCCCACGGAAGCCCTCGGTGCCGCGGCGGCCATTTTGTCGGAGCCAGGGGCCAGAAACCAGCAAAGAGAGACAGCCCAGCGCGGGAAAAGGCGCAGAGTGCGCCGACAGGCTAGAAGCTGCGAAGAACCGGAACAGTACGGGACTCTGAGACATCAGATTACCGTATTGAAGTCCTGCATAGGATCGCTCCATCTGCCTATCAACGCACTCAAATTCCAATTAAAGCCTGTTGAGTTTCAGGTCACCGCTCTCAAGTTCCAGATTAAAGAACAATTGTGTATTTCCCTGGGACCTAGGTGGGGAACTATACTGCACCTAATGTGGGGGAACTATACTGCACCTAATGTGGGGGGAACTATACTGCACTTAATGTGGGGAGAACTATACTGCACCTAATGTGGGGGGAGCTATACTGCACCTAATGTGGGGGAACTATACTGCACCTAATGTGGGGGGAACTATACTGCACCTAATGTGGGGGAACTATACTGCACTTAATGTGGGGAGAACTATACTGCACCTAATGTGGGGGAACTATACTGCACCTAATGTGGGGGAACTATACTGCACCTAATGTGGGGGGAGCTATACTGCACCTAATGTGGGGAACTATACTGCACCTAATGTGGGGGAACTATATTGCACCTAATGTGGGGGAACTATACTGCACCTAATGTGGGGAACTATACTGCACCTAATGTGGGGGGAACTATACTGCACCTAATGTGGGGGGAACTATACTGCACCTAATGTGGGGGGAACTATACTGCACCTAATGTGGGGGGAGCTATACTGCACCTAATGTGGGGGAACTATACTGCACCTAATGTGGGGGGAGCTATACTGCACCTAATGTGGGGAACTATACTGCACCTAATGTGGGGGAACTATATTGCACCTAATGTGGGGGAACTATACTGCACCTAATGTGGGGAACTATACTGCACCTAATGTGGGGGGAACTATACTGCACCTAATGTGGGGGGAACTATACTGCACCTAATGTGGGGGGAACTATACTGCACCTAATGTGGGGGACTATACTGCACCTATAGTGGGGAACTGTATTGCACCCAATGTGGGGGAACTATACTGCACCTAATGTGGGGGACTATACTGCACCTATAGTGGGGAACTATACTCCACCTAATGTGGGGGAACTATACTGCACCTAATGTGGGGGACTATACTGCACCTAATGTGGGGGACTATACTGCACCTATAGTGGGGGACTATACTGCACCTATAGTGGGGAACTATACTGCACCTAATGTGGGGGACTATACTGCACCTATAGTGGGGAACTATACTGCACCTAATGTGGGGAGCTATACTGCACCTAATGTGGGGGACTATACTGCACCTAATGTGGGGGAACTATACTGCACCTAATGTGGGGGAACTATACTGCACCTATAGTGGGGAACTATACTGCACCTAATGTGGGGGAACTATACTGCACCTATAGTGGGGAACTATACTGCACCTAATGTGGGGGAACTATACTGCACCTATAGTGGGGAACTATACTGCACCTATAGTGGGGAACTATACTGCACCTAATGTGGGGGAACTATACTGCACCTAATGTGGGGAGCTATACTGCACCTAATGTGGGGGACTATACTGCACCTAATGTGGGGGAACTATACTGCACCTAATGTGGGGGACTATACTGCACCTATAGTGGGGAACTATACTGCACCTAATGTGGGGGAACTATACTGCACCTAATGTGGGGGAACTATACTGCACCTAATGTGGGGAACTACTAGATGAACCAGTTGGGCTCCATAGAGTTGGCCCCGTTCCCCGTCAGGTGTTTGGAGAAGACTCTACGTCACGACCTCTTGGCTTCTGCTCCTGTTTAGCTCCAGGTTATTGTCTCTTCTTCCTCGTTGGCTCCGTTCCGGCTGCTCCTGTGACTTTTTCCGCAGTGTTTACTTTGGTGTCTCCTCCATGTAGGAACATAATGTCTTCAGAGGAGTTATACAGTGTGTGTCTGTAGAGAGGTCGGCAGCGGTACACAGATCCCTCTGGGGACCCCTCCTAGGATCATATAGGACCGTGCACTCAGTGTCAGGCTTCAGGTGATAAAGCCCCATAGTGATATAAGGGACAGAGCTCCACCCCATGAGAAGAACCTGATACAGGGGCCCGGAACGAAATAATCCCAGGTATGAACAGAGTCATATATCAGAGGAGACAATTCACCTGAGGGGTCCCGGAACCTCTGGGCCCCCGGCAGATGTTAGGATTACGTCTGTAGGTGAGACCCCTGTGACCGCTCCACTTCACTTTATTGTGACAGGTTTAGCTGTCATCTCCTGGAGGAGTCAGAACCACAGGGGTTCACTCACTTTACCTCCTGCTCTGTGGATGTTTACTCAATCAATAACAGATAACGATCAATAGCAGATAACAATCAATAACAGATAATGATCAATAGCAGATAACGGTCAATAACATAATGATCACTAGCAGCTAATGATCAATAACAGATAACGATCAATAGCAGATAACAATCAATAGCAGATAACGATCAATAGCAGATAACAATCAATAACAGATAATGATCAATAGCAGATAACGATCAATAACATAATGATCACTAGCAGATAATGATCAATAGCAGATAACGATCAATAACAGATAATGATCAATAACAGATAATGATCAATATCAAGATGATCACTAGCAGCTAACGGTCAATAACATAATGATCACTAGCAGCTAATGATCAATAACAGATAACGATCAATAACAGATAACGATCAATAGCAGATAACAATCAATAACAGATAAAGATCAATAGCAGTTAACGATCAATAACAGATAATGATCAATAGCAGATAACGATCAATAGCAGATAACGATCAATAACAGATAACAATCAATAACAGATAAAGATCAATAGCAGATAACGATCAATAACAGATAACGATCAATAGCAGATAACAATCAATATCAGATAACAATCAATAACAGATAAAGATCAATAGCAGATAACGATCAATAACAGATAATGATCAATAGCAGATAACGATCAATAACAGATACCGATCAATAGCAGATAACAATCAATAACAGATAAAGATCAATAGCAGATAACGATCAATAGCAGATAACGATCAATAGCAGATAACGATCAATAGCAGATAATGATCAATAGCAGATAACGATCAATAACAGATACCGATCAATAGCAGATAACAATCAATAACAGATAAAGATCAATAGCAGATAACGATCAATAGCAGATAACGATCAATAGCAGATAACGATCAATAACAGATACCGATCAATAATAGATAATAACGATCCATCTGTCTGTGTTATCGGTCACATACACTGTGATCCATTACAATAATCCAGGTAATCCCGCAGGGTTCACTTACTTTTCCTGGCCACTCTCGGTCAGTATCAGATGAAGAGAATATAGAAATAAAATAACCTTTCCCCGAGATCAGTTGTGATCAGCAGGGGGCTCAGTGCTGGGACCCTCACCAATCATCAGAACGAGAACTGGCCGGTATAGACTGATAACAGCGCCATCCTGTGGAGCAATGTGCAGGTTACTGGGAGCCGGGGAGTGAAGCTCAGTACTGTGCACTTCACCCCACTTGTTCTTATGATTGGTGAGGGTCCCAGCACTGAGCATCATTTTTCACCATCTCAGTCACCTGAGTCTTTATTTGTATAATGCGAAGAATAAGTAAGTGAACCCTCAGGAATCCCCCGGATTTCTACCTTGATCTGTCACAAATTGTAGACAAACACAACCTATGTATGGACCTTATGTGTTATTGATCGCACTGAGTAAACATCCACAGAGCAGGAGGTAAAGTAAGTGAACCCCTGCGTGAAGGAAGGTAAGAACATGTGAAGGTCAAAGGTCACACTTAGAGATACTAACCTGCCCGATCCTCCAGTGCTGCTCAGGTCCACCACTTCATTGGCTGCAGCAGTGACCCACATCACACCATTTTGGGGTGAGTGCTCCTTATTGGGGTGAGTGCTCCTTATTAGGGTGAGTGCTCCTTATTAGGGGGAGTGCTCCTTATTGGCGGAGTGCTCCTTATTGGAGGGAGTGCTCCTTATTAGGGGGAGTGCTCCTTATTAGGGGTGAGTGCTCCTTATTGGGGGTAAGTGCTCCTTATTGGAGGGAGTGCTCCTTATTAGGGCGAGTGCTCCTTATTAGGGGTGAGTTCTCCTTATTGGGGGTAAGTGCTCCTTATTGGGGGTAGTGCTCCTTATTGGAGGCAGTGCTCCTTATTAGGGTGAATGCTCCTTATTAGGGGTGAGTGCTCCTTATTTGGGGGTGAGTGCTCCTTATTGGGGGGAGTGCTCCTTATTAGGGTGAGTGCTCCTTATTGGGAGGAGTGCTCCTTATTAGGAATGAGTGCTCCTTATTAGGGGTGAGTGCTCCTTATTAGGGGTGAGTGCTCCTTATTGGGGGGAGTGCTCCTTATTGGGGGGAGTGCTCCTTATTAGGGGTGAGTGCTCCTTATTGGAGGCAGTGCTCCTTATTAGGGTGAGTGCTCCTTATTAGGGGTGAGTGCTCCTTATTTGGGGTGAGTGCTCCTTATTAGGGTGAGTGCTCCTTATTGGGGGTGAGTGCTCCTAATTGGGGTGAGTGCTCCTTATTGGGGGTAAGTGCTCCTTATTGGGGGGAGTGCTCCTTATTAGGGGTGAGTGCTCCTTATTTGGGGGAGTGCTCCTTATTGGCGGAGTGCTCCTTATTGGAGGGAGTGCTCCTTATTAGGGGTGAGTGCTCCTTATTGGTGGAGTGCTCTTTATTGGAAGGAGTGCTCCTTATTAGGGGGAGTGCTCCTTATTAGGGGTGAGTGCTCCTTATTGGGGGTAAGTGCTCCTTATTGGGGGGAGTGCTCCTTATTGGAGGCAGTGCTCCTTATTAGGGTGAGTGCTCCTTATTAGGGGTGAGTGCTCCTTATTTGGGGGGAGTGCTCCTTATTGGGGGGAGTGCTCCTTATTAGGGTGAGTGCTCCTTATTGGGGGTAAGTGCTCCTTATTGGGGGGAGTGCTCCTTATTTGAGGCAGTGCTCCTTATTAGGGGTGAGTGCTCCTTATTGGGGGGAGTGCTCCTTATTGGGGGGAGTGCTCGTTATTGGGGGGAGTGCTCCTTATTGGGGGGAGTGCTCCTTATTGGGGGGAGTGATCCTTATTAGGGGTGAGTGCTCCTTATTAGGGGTGAGTGCTCCTTATTAGGAGACAGTGCTCCTTATTAGGGTGAGTGCTCCTTATTAGGGGTGAGTGCTCCTTATTAGGGTGAGTGCTCCTTATTGGGGGTGAGTGCTCCTTATTGGGGTGAGTGCTCCTTATTTGGGGGGAGTGCTCCTTATTGGGGTGAGTGCGCCTTATTAGGGTGAGTGCTCCTTATTGGGGGTAAGTGCTCCTTATTGGGGGGAGTGCTCCTTATTTGAGGCAGTGCTCCTTAGTAGGGGTGTGTGCTCCTTATTAGGGTGAGTGCTCCTTATTAGGGAGAGTGCTCCTTATTAGGGAGAGTGCTCCTTATTAGGGTGAGTGCTCCTTATTAGGGTGAGTGCTCCTTATTAGGGGTGAGTGCTCCTTATTAGGGGGGAGTGCTCCTTATTGGGGGGAGTGCTCCTTATTAGGGGTGAGTGCTCCTTAATAGAGGCAGTGCTCCTTATTAGGGTGAGTGCTCCTTATTAGGGGTGAGTGCTCCTTATTGGAGGCAGTGCTCCTTATTAGGGTGAGTGCTTCTTATTAGGGGTGAGTGCTCCTTATTTGGGGTGAGTGCTCCTTATTAGGGTGAGTGCTTCTTATTAGGGGGAGTGCTCCTTATTGGGGGAGTGCTCCTCTACTGTGAGTGGAGACAGAGGACATGGATGACACATACATGTGAGTTCCCTCATATACTGACGTTGTCCTAGTAGACAATCTGCCGGTCCTGACATCGTCCAGTTGGATATTACCCAATATGTGGTATCTGGGGCTCTGACTCTACCGCCATCTATTGGTTATTTCCAGAGTTCGTCGTCTCCTCTCTGATCGCACTGATCACTGTCTCCCTGAGGTGACTCCATCATCAGAAATCAGGAATCCGGAGCTTTCACTGCAGATGGGAAACTCAGCTCTGCTACATCTGTGCCCATCACCCTCCCATACCCACTGTCAGCTCTGCTACATTTGTGCCCATCACCCACCCGTACCCACCGTCAGCTCTGCTACATCTGTGCCTATCTCCCTCCCATACCCACTGTCAGCTCTGCTACATCTGTGCCCATCTCCCTCCCATACCCACCTTCAGCTCTGCTACATCTGTGCCCATCCCCCTCCCATACCCACTGTCAGCTCTGCTACATCTGTGCCCATCACCCACCCATACCCACCATCAGCTCTGCTACATCTGTGCCCATCCCCCTCCCATACCCACTGTCAGCTCTGCTACATCTGTGCCCATCACCCACCCATACCCACCGTCAGCTCTGCTACATCTGTGCCCATTCCCCTTCCATACCCACTGTCAGCTCTGCTACATCTGTGCCCATCACCCACCCGTACCCACCGTCAGCTCTGCTACATCTGTGCCCATCACCCTCCCGTACCCACCGTCAGCTCTGCTACATCTTTGCCCATCACCCACCCGTACCCACCATCAGCTCTGCTACATCTGTGCCCATCACCCTCCCGTACCCACCGTCAGCTCTGCTACATTTGTGCCCATCAGCCTCCCGTACCCACTGTCAGCTCTGCTACATCTGTGCCCATCAACCACCCGTACCCACCTTCAGCTCTGCTACATCTGTGCCCATCAACCACCCGTACCCACCTTCAGCTCTGCTACATCTGTGCCCATCACCCACCCGTACCCACCTTCAGCTCTGCTACATCTGTGCCCATCACCCTCCCATACCCACCGTCAGCTCTGCTACATCTGTGCCCATCACCCTCCCGTACCCACCTTCAGCTCTGCTACATCTGTGCCCATCACCCTCCCATACCCACTGTCAGCTCTGCTACATCTGTGCTCATCACCCACCTGTACCAACCTTCAGCTCTGCTACATCTGTGCCCATCATCCACCCGTACCAACCTTCAGCTCTGCTACATCTGTGCCCATCACCCACCCGTACCCACCTTCAGCTCTGCTACATCTGTGCCCATCATCCACCCGTACCAACCTTCAGCTCTGCTACATCTGTGCTCATCACCCACCCATACCCAGCTTCAGCTCTGCTACATCTGTGCCCATCACCCACCCGTACCCACTGACAGCTCTGATACATTGGTCACACCCATCTTCCTCCTGTACCCACCGTCAGCTCTGATACATTGTTCACGCCCATCACCCTCCTGTACCCACTGTCAGCTCTGATACATTGGTCACACCCATCACCCTCCTGTACCTACCGTCAGCTCTGATACATTGGTCACGCCCATCACCCTCCAGTACCCACCGTCAGCTCTGATACATTGGTTACACCCACCCCCCTCCTGTACCCACCGTCAGCTCTGATACATTGGTCACGCCCATCACCCTCCTGTACCCACTGTAAGCTCTGAAACATTGGTCACGCCCATCACCCTCCTGTACCCACCGTCAGCTCTGATACATTGTTCACGCCCATCACCCTCCTGTACCCACTGTCAGCTCTGATACATTGTTCACGCCCATCACTCTCCTGTACCCACCGTCAGCTCTGATACATTGGTCACGCCCATCCCCCTCGTGTATCCACTGTCAGCTCTGATACATTGGTCACGCCCATCACCCTCCTGTACCCACCGTCATGATACATTGGTCACGCCCATCACCCTCCTATACCCACCGTCAGCTCTGATACATTGGTCACGCCCATCACCCTCCTGTACCCACTGTCAGCTCTGATACATTGGTCACGCCCATCACCCTCCTGTACCCACTGTCAGCTCTGATACATTGGTCACGCCCATCACCCTCCTGTACCCACCGTCAGCTCTGATACATTGGTCACGCCCATCACCCTCCTGTACCCACCGTCAGCTCTGATACATTGGTCACGCCCATCACCCTCCTGTACCCACTGTCAGCTCTGATACATTGGTCACACCCATCACCTTCCTGTACCCACCGTCAGCTCTGATACATTGGTCACGCCCATCACCCTCCTGTACCCACCGTCAGCTCTGATACATTGGTCACGCCCATCACCCTCCTGTACCCACCGTCAGCTCTGATACATTGGTCACGCCCATCACCCTCCTGTACCCACTGTCAGCTCTGATACATTGGTCACGCCCATCACCCTCCTGTACCCACCGTCAGCTCTGATACATTGGTCACGCCCATCACCCTCCTGTACCCACCGTCAGCTCTGATACATTGGTCACACCCATCACCCTCCTGTACCCACCGTCATGATACATTGGTCACGCCCATCACCCTCCTGTACCCACTGTCAGCTCTGATACATTGGTCACACCCATCACCCTCCTGTACCCACCGTCAGCTCTGATACATTGGTCACGCCCATCACCCTCCTGTACCCACCGTCAGCTCTGATACATTGATCACCCCCATCCCCCTCCTGTACCCACTGTCAGCTCTGATACATTGTTCACGCCCATCACCCTCCTGTACCCACCGTCAGCTCTGATACATTGGTCACGCCCATCACCCTCCTGTACCCACCGTCAGCTCTGATACATTGTTCACGCCCATCACCCTCCTGTACCCACCGTCAGCTCTGATACATTGGTCACGCCCATCACCCTCCTGTACCCACCGTCATGATACATTGGTCACGCCCATAACCCTCCTGTACCCACCGTCAGCTCTGATATATTGGTCACACCCATCACCCTCCTGTACCCACCGTCAGCTCTGATACATTGGTCACGCCCATCACCCTCCTGTACCCACCGTCAGCTCTGATACATTGGTCACGCCCATCACCCTCCTATACCCACCGTCAGCTCTGATACATTGTTCACGCCCATCACCCTCCTGTACCCACTGTCAGCTCTGATACATTGTTCACACCCATCACCCTCCTGTACCCACCGTCATCTCTGATACATTGGTCACACCCACCCCCCTCCTGTACCCACCGTCAGCTCTAATACATTGGTCGCGCCCATCACCCTCCTGTACCCACCGTCAGCTCTGATACATTGGTCACGCCCATCACCCTCCTGTACCCACCGTCAGCTCTGATACATTGGTCACGCCCATCACCCTCCTCTACCCACCGTCAGCTCTGATACATTGGTCAAGCCCATCACCCTCCTGTACCCACCATCAGCTCTGATACATTGGTTACACCCATCACCCTCCTGTACCCACCATCAGCTCTGATACATTGGTCACGCCCATCACCCTCCTGTACCCACCGTCAGCTCTGATACATTGGTCACGTCCATCACCCTCCTGTACCCACCATCAGCTCTGATACATTGGTCACGCCCATCACCCTCCTGTACCCACCGTCAGCTCTGATATATTGGTCACACCCATCACCCTCCTGTACCCACCGTCAGCTCTGATACATTGGTCACGCCCATCACCCTCCTGTACCCACTGTCAGCTCTGATACATTGTTCACGCCCATCACCCTCCTGTACCCACCGTCAGCTCTGATACATTGGTCACGCCCATCCCCCTCGTGTATCCACCGTCAGCTCTGATACATTGGTCACGCCCATCACCCTCCTGTACCCACTGTCAGCTCTGATACATTGGTCTCGCCCATCACCCTTCTGTACCCACCGTCATGATACATTGTTCACGCCCATCACCCTCCTGTACCCACCGTCAGCTCTGATACATTGGTCACGCCCATCACCCTCCTGTACCCACCGTCACCTCTGATACATTGGTCACACCCATCACCCTCCTGTACCCACCGTCAGCTCTGATACATTGGTCACGCCCATCCCCCTCCTGTACCCACCGTCAGCTCTGATACATTGTTCACGCCCATCACCCTCCTGTACCCACCGTCAGCTCTGATACATTGTTCACGCCCATCACCCTCCTGTACCCACCATCAGCTCTGATACATTGGTTACACCCATCACCCTCCTGTACCCACCATCAGCTCTGATACATTGGTTACACCCATCACCCTCCTGTACCCACCGTCAGCTCTGATACATTGGTCACACCCATCACCCTCCTGTACCCACCATCAGCTCTGATACATTGGTCACGCCCATCACCCTCCTGTACCCACTGTCAGCTCTGATACATTGGTCACGCCCATCACCCTCCTGTACCCACCATCAGCTCTGATACATTGGTTACACCCATCACCCTCCTGTACCCACCGTCAGCTCTGATACATTGGTCACACCCATCAACCTCCTGTACCCACCGTCATCTCTGATACATTGGTCACGCCCATCACCCTCCTGTACCCACTGTCAGCTCTGATACATTGGTCACGCCCATCACCCTCCTGTACCCACCGTCAGCTCTGAAACATTGTTCACGCCCATCACCCTCCTGTACCCACCGTCAGCTCTGATACATTGGTCACGCCCATCACCCTCCTGTACCCACCGTCAGCTCTGATACATTGGTCACGCCCATCACCCTCCTGTACCCACTGTCAGCTCTGATACATTGGTCACGCCCATCACCCTCCTGTACCCACCGTCAGCTCTGATACATTGGTCTCGCCCATCACCCTCCTGTACCCACCGTCAGCTCTGATACATTGGTCTCGCCCATCACCCTCCTGTACCCACCGTCAGCTCTGATACATTGTTCACGCCCATCACCCTCCTGTACCCACCATCAGCTCTGATACATTGGTTACACCCATCACCCTCCTGTACCCACCATCAGCTCTGATACATTGGTTACACCCATCACCCTCCTGTACCCACCGTCAGCTCTGATACATTGGTCACACCCATCACCCTCCTGTACCCACCATCAGCTCTGATACATTGGTCACGCCCATCACCCTCCTGTACCCACCGTCATCTCTGATACATTGGTCACGCCCATCACCCTCCTGTACCCACTGTCAGCTCTGATACATTGGTCACGCCCATCACCCTCCTGTACCCACCGTCAGCTCTGATACATTGTTCACGCCCATCACCCTCCTGTACCCACCATCAGCTCTGAAACATTGTTCACGCCCATCACCCTCCTGTACCCACCGTCAGCTCTGATACATTGGTCACGCCCATCACCCTCCTGTACCCACCGTCAGCTCTGATACATTGTTCACGCCCATCACCCTCCTGTACCCACCATCAGCTCTGATACATTGGTTACACCCATCACCCTCCTGTACCCACTGTCAGCTCTGATACATTGGTCACGCCCATCACCCTCCTGTACCCACTGTCAGCTCTGATACATTGGTCACGCCCATCACCCTCCTGTACCCACTGTCAGCTCTGATACATTGGTCACACCCATCACCCTCCTGTACCCACCATCAGCTCTGAAACATTGTTCACGCCCATCACCCTCCTGTACCCACCGTCAGCTCTGATACATTGGTCACGCCCATCACCCTCCTGTACCCACTGTCAGCTCTGATACATTGGTCACGCCCATCACCCTCCTGTACCCACCGTCAGCTCTGATACATTCTTCACGCCCATCACCCTCCTGTACCCACTGTCAGCTCTGATACATTGGTCACGCCCATCACCCTCCTGTACCCACCGTCAGCTCTGATACATTCTTCACGCCCATCACCCTCCTGTACCCACCGTCAGCTCTGATACATTGGTCTCGCCCATCACCCTCCTGTACCCACCGTCAGCTCTGATACATTGTTCACGCCCATCACCCTCCTGTACCCACCATCAGCTCTGATACATTGGTTACACCCATCACCCTCCTGTACCCACCATCAGCTCTGATACATTGGTTACACCCATCACCCTCCTGTACCCACCGTCAGCTCTGATACATTGGTCACACCCATCACCCTCCTGTACCCACCATCAGCTCTGATACATTGGTCACACCCATCAACCTCCTGTACCCACCGTCATCTCTGAGACATTGGTCACGCCCATCACCCTCCTGTACCCACTGTCAGCTCTGATACATTGGTCACGCCCATCACCCTCCTGTACCCACCGTCAGCTCTGATACATTGTTCACGCCCATCACCCTCCTGTACCCACCATCAGCTCTGAAACATTGTTCACGCCCATCACCCTCCTGTACCCACCGTCAGCTCTGATACATTGGTCACGCCCATCACCCTCCTGTACCCACTGTCAGCTCTGATACATTGGTCACGCCCATCACCCTCCTGTACCCACCGTCAGCTCTGATACATTGGTCCCGCCCATCACCCTCCTGTACCCACCGTCAACTCTGATACATTGGTAACGCCCATTACCCTCCTGTACCCACCGTCAGCTCTGATACATTGTTCACGCCCATAACCCTCCTGTACCCACCGTCATGATACATTGGTCACGCCCATCACCCTCCTGTACCCACCGTCATGATACATTGGTCACGCCCATCACCCTCCTGTACCCACCGTCAGCTCTGATACATTGGTCACGCCCATCACCCTCCTGTACCCACCTTCAGCTCTGATACATTGTTCACACCCATCACCCTCCTGTACCCACCGTCAGCTCTGATACATTGGTCTCGCCCATCACCCTCCTGTACCCACCGTCAGCTCTGATACATTGGTCATGCCCATCACCCTCCTGTACCCACCGTCAGCTCTGATATATTGGTCACGCCCATCACCCTCCTGTACCCACCATCAGCTCTGATACATTGGTCACACCCATCACCCTCCTGTACCCACCGTCAGCTCTGATACATTGGTCACGCCCATCACCCTCCTGTACCCACCGTCAGCTCTGATACATTGGTCATGCCCATCACCCTCCTGTACCCACTGTCAGCTCTGATACATTGTTCACGCCCATCACCCTCCTGTACCCACCGTCAGCTCTGATACATTGGTCACGCCCATCACCCTCCTGTACCCACCGTCAGCTCTGATACATTGGTCATGCCCATCCCCCTCCTGTACCCACTGTCAGCTCTGATACATTGGTCTCGCCCATCACCCTCCTGTACCCACCGTCAGCTCTGATACATTGTTCACGCCCATCACCCTCCTGTACCCACTGTCAGCTCTGATACATTGGTCACGCCCATCCCCCTCCTGTACCCACCGTCAGCTCTGATACATTGGTCACACCCATCACCCTCCTCTACCCACCGTCAGCTCTGATACATTGGTCACGTCCATCACCCTCCTGTACCCACTGTCAGCTCTGATACATTGGTCACGTCCATCACCCTCCTGTACCCACTGTCAGCTCTGATACATTGGTCACGTCCATCACCCTCCTGTACCCACCATCAGCTCTGATACATTGGTCACGCCCATCACCCTCCTGTACCCACCGTCAGCTCTGATACATTGGTCACGCCCATCACCCTCCTGTACCCACTGTCAGCTCTGATACATTGGTCACGCCCATCACCCTCGTGTATCCACTGTCAGCTCTGATACATTGGTCTCGCCCATCACCCTTCTGTACCCACCGTCATGATACATTGTTCACGCCCATCACCCTCCTGTACCCACTGTCAGCTCTGATACATTGGTCACGCCCATCACCCTCCTGTACCCACCGTCAGCTCTGATACATTGGTCACGCCCATCCCCCTCGTGTACCCACTGTCAGCTCTGATACATTGGTCTCGCCCATCACCCTCCTGTACCCACCGTCATGATACATTGTTCACGCCCATCACCCTCCTGTACCCACTGTCAGCTCTGATACATTGGTCACACCCATCACCCTCCTGTACCCACTGTCAGCTCTGATACATTGGTCACGCCCATCACCCTCCTGTACCCACCGTCAGCTCTGATACATTGGTCACGCCCATAACCCTCCTGTACCCACCGTCAGCTCTGATACATTGGTCACGCCCATCCCCCTCCTGTACCCACCGTCAGCTCTGATACATTGGTCACGCCCATCACCCTCCTGTACCCACCGTCAGCTCTGATACATTGGTCACGCCCATCACCCTCCTGTACCCACCGTCAGCTCTGATACATTGGTCACGCCCATCACCCTCCTGTACCCACCGTCAGCTCTGATACATTGTTCACGCCCATCACCCTCCTGTACCCACCGTCAGCTTTGATACATTGGTCACACCCATCACCCTCCTGTACCCACCGTCATGATACATTGGTCACGCCCATCACCCTCCTGTACCCACCGTCAGCTCTGATACATTGGTCACGCCCATCACCCTCCTGTACCCACCGTCAGCTCTGATACATTGGTCACGCCCATCACCCTCCTGTACCCACCGTCAGCTCTGATACATTGGTCACGCCCATCACCCTCCTGTACCCACCGTCAGCTCTGATACATTGTTCACGCCCATCACCCTCCTGTACCCACCGTCAGCTCTGATACATTGTTCACGCCCATCACCCTCCTGTACCCACCGTCAGCTCTGATACATTGGTCACGCCCATCACTCTCCTGTACCCACCGTCAGCTCTGATACATTGGTCACGCCCATCACCCTCCTGTACCCACCGTCAGCTCTGATACATTGTTCACGCCCATCACCCTCCTGTACCCACCGTCAGCTCTGATACATTGGTCACACCCATCACCCTCCTGTACCCACCGTCAGCTCTGATACATTGGTCACGCCCATAACCCTCCTGTACCCACCGTCAGCTCTGATACATTGGTCACACCCATCACCCTCCTGTACCCACCGTCATGATACATTGGTCACGCCCATCACCCTCCTGTACCCACTGTCAGCTCTGATACATTGGTCACACCCATCACCCTCCTGTACCCACCGTCATGATACATTGGTCACGCCCATCACCCTCCTGTACCCACCGTCAGCTCTGATACATTGGTCACGCCCATCACCCTCCTGTACCCACCGTCAGCTCTGATACATTGTTCACGCCCATCACCCTCCTGTACCCACCGTCAGCTCTGATACATTGGTCACACCCATCATCCTCCTGTACCCACCGTCAGCTCTGATACATTGGTCACGCCCATCACCCTCCTGTACCCACCGTCAGCTCTGATACATTGGTCACGCCCATCACCCTCCTGTACCCACCGTCAGCTCTGATACATTGTTCACGCCCATCACCCTCCTGTACCCACCGTCAGCTCTGATACATTGGTCACACCCATCACCCTCCTGTACCCACCGTCAGCTCTGATACATTGTTCACGCCCATCACCCTCCTGTACCCACCGTCAGCTCTGATACATTGGTCACGCCCATCACCCTCCTGTACCCACCGTCAGCTCTGATACATTGGTCACGCCCATCACCCTCCTGTACCCACCGTCATGATACATTGGTCACGCCCATAACCCTCCTGTACCCACCGTCAGCTCTGATACATTGGTCACGCCCATCACCCTCCTGTACCCACCGTCAGCTCTGATACATTGGTCACGCCCATCACCCTCCTGTACCCACTGTCAGCTCTGATACATTGGTCACACCCATCACCCTCCTGTACCCACCGTCATGATACATTGGTCACGCCCATCACCCTCCTGTACCCACTGTCAGCTCTGATACATTGTTCACACCCATCACCCTCCTGTACCCACCGTCATCTCTGATACATTGGTCACGCCCACCCCCCTCCTGTACCCACCGTCAGCTCTGATACATTGGTCACGCCCATCACCCTCCTGTACCCACCGTCAGCTCTGATACATTGGTCACGCCCATCACCCTCCTGTACCCACCGTCAGCTCTGATATATTGGTCACGCCCATCACCCTCCTGTACCCACCATCAGCTCTGCTACATTTGTGCCCATCACCCACCCGTACCCACCGTCAGCTCTGCTACATCTGTGCCTATCTCCCTCCCATACCCACTGTCAGCTCTGCTACATCTGTGCCCATCTCCCTCCCATACCCACCTTCAGCTCTGCTACATCTGTGCCCATCCCCCTCCCATACCCACTGTCAGCTCTGCTACATCTGTGCCCATCACCCACCCATACCCACCATCAGCTCTGCTACATCTGTGCCCATCCCCCTCCCATACCCACTGTCAGCTCTGCTACATCTGTGCCCATCACCCACCCATACCCACCGTCAGCTCTGCTACATCTGTGCCCATTCCCCTTCCATACCCACTGTCAGCTCTGCTACATCTGTGCCCATCACCCACCCGTACCCACCGTCAGCTCTGCTACATCTGTGCCCATCACCCTCCCGTACCCACCGTCAGCTCTGCTACATCTTTGCCCATCACCCACCCGTACCCACCATCAGCTCTGCTACATCTGTGCCCATCACCCTCCCGTACCCACCGTCAGCTCTGCTACATTTGTGCCCATCAGCCTCCCGTACCCACTGTCAGCTCTGCTACATCTGTGCCCATCAACCACCCGTACCCACCTTCAGCTCTGCTACATCTGTGCCCATCAACCACCCGTACCCACCTTCAGCTCTGCTACATCTGTGCCCATCACCCACCCGTACCCACCTTCAGCTCTGCTACATCTGTGCCCATCACCCTCCCATACCCACCGTCAGCTCTGCTACATCTGTGCCCATCACCCTCCCGTACCCACCTTCAGCTCTGCTACATCTGTGCCCATCACCCTCCCATACCCACTGTCAGCTCTGCTACATCTGTGCTCATCACCCACCTGTACCAACCTTCAGCTCTGCTACATCTGTGCCCATCATCCACCCGTACCAACCTTCAGCTCTGCTACATCTGTGCCCATCACCCACCCGTACCCACCTTCAGCTCTGCTACATCTGTGCCCATCATCCACCCGTACCAACCTTCAGCTCTGCTACATCTGTGCTCATCACCCACCCATACCCAGCTTCAGCTCTGCTACATCTGTGCCCATCACCCACCCGTACCCACTGACAGCTCTGATACATTGGTCACACCCATCTTCCTCCTGTACCCACCGTCAGCTCTGATACATTGTTCACGCCCATCACCCTCCTGTACCCACCGTCAGCTCTGATACATTGTTCACGCCCATCACCCTCCTGTACCCACTGTCAGCTCTGATACATTGGTCACGCCCATCACCCTCCTGTACCTACCGTCAGCTCTGATACATTGGTCACGCCCATCACCCTCCAGTACCCACTGTCAACTCTGATACATTGGTTACACCCACCCCCCTCCTGTACCCACCGTCAGCTCTGATACATTGGTCACGCCCATCACCCTCCTGTACCCACTGTAAGCTCTGAAACATTGGTCACACCCATCACCCTCCTGTACCCACCGTCAGCTCTGATACATTGGTCACGCCCATCACCCTCCAGTACCCACTGTCAGCTCTGATACATTGTTCACGCCCATCACTCTCCTGTACCCACCGTCAGCTCTGATACATTGGTCACGCCCATCCCCCTCGTGTATCCACTGTCAGCTCTGATACATTGGTCACGCCCATCACCCTCCTGTACCCACCGTCATGATACATTGGTCACGCCCATCACCCTCCTATACCCACCGTCAGCTCTGATACATTGGTCACGCCCATCACCCTCCTGTACCCACTGTCAGCTCTGATACATTGGTCACGCCCATCACCCTCCTGTACCCACTGTCAGCTCTGATACATTGGTCACGCCCATCACCCTCCTGTACCCACCGTCAGCTCTGATACATTGGTCACGCCCATCACCCTCCTGTACCCACCGTCAGCTCTGATACATTGGTCACGCCCATCACCCTCCTGTACCCACTGTCAGCTCTGATACATTGTTCACGCCCATCACCCTCCTGTACCCACTGTCAGCTCTGATACATTGTTCACGCCCATCACCCTCCTGTACCCACCGTCAGCTCTGATACATTGGTCACACCCATCACCCTCCTGTACCTACCGTCAGCTCCCTGATACATTGGTCACGCCCATCACCCTCCTGTACCCACCGTCAGCTCTGATACATTGGTCACGCCCATCACCCTCCTGTACCCACCGTCAGCTCTGATACATTGGTCACGCCCATCACCCTCCTGTACCCACTGTCAGCTCTGATACATTGGTCACGCCCATCACCCTCCTGTACCCACCGTCAGCTCTGATACATTGGTCACGCCCATCACCCTCCTGTACCCACCGTCAGCTCTGATACATTGGTCACACCCATCACCCTCCTGTACCCACCGTCATGATACATTGGTCACGCCCATCACCCTCCTGTACCCACTGTCAGCTCTGATACATTGGTCACACCCATCACCCTCCTGTACCCACCGTCAGCTCTGATACATTGGTCACGCCCATCACCCTCCTGTACCCACCGTCAGCTCTGATACATTGATCACCCCCATCCCCCTCCTGTACCCACTGTCAGCTCTGATACATTGTTCACGCCCATCACCCTCCTGTACCCACCGTCAGCTCTGATACATTGGTCACGCCCATCACCCTCCTGTACCCACCGTCAGCTCTGATACATTGTTCACGCCCATCACCCTCCTGTACCCACCGTCAGCTCTGATACATTGGTCACGCCCATCACCCTCCTGTACCCACCGTCATGATACATTGGTCACGCCCATAACCCTCCTGTACCCACCGTCAGCTCTGATATATTGGTCACACCCATCACCCTCCTGTACCCACCGTCAGCTCTGATACATTGGTCACGCCCATCACCCTCCTGTACCCACCGTCAGCTCTGATACATTGGTCACGCCCATCACCCTCCTATACCCACCGTCAGCTCTGATACATTGTTCACGCCCATCACCCTCCTGTACCCACTGTCAGCTCTGATACATTGTTCACACCCATCACCCTCCTGTACCCACCGTCATCTCTGATACATTGGTCACACCCACCCCCCTCCTGTACCCACCGTCAGCTCTAATACATTGGTCGCGCCCATCACCCTCCTGTACCCACCGTCAGCTCTGATACATTGGTCACGCCCATCACCCTCCTGTACCCACCGTCAGCTCTGATACATTGGTCACGCCCATCACCCTCCTCTACCCACCGTCAGCTCTGATACATTGGTCAAGCCCATCACCCTCCTGTACCCACCATCAGCTCTGATACATTGGTTACACCCATCACCCTCCTGTACCCACCATCAGCTCTGATACATTGGTCACGCCCATCACCCTCCTGTACCCACCGTCAGCTCTGATACATTGGTCACGTCCATCACCCTCCTGTACCCACCATCAGCTCTGATACATTGGTCACGCCCATCACCCTCCTGTACCCACCGTCAGCTCTGATATATTGGTCACACCCATCACCCTCCTGTACCCACCGTCAGCTCTGATACATTGGTCACGCCCATCACCCTCCTGTACCCACTGTCAGCTCTGATACATTGGTCACGCCCATCACCCTCCTGTACCCACCGTCAGCTCTGATACATTGGTCACGCCCATCCCCCTCGTGTATCCACTGTCAGCTCTGATACATTGGTCTCGCCCATCACCCTTCTGTACCCACCGTCATGATACATTGTTCACGCCCATCACCCTCCTGTACCCACCGTCAGCTCTGATACATTGGTCACGCCCATCACCCTCCTGTACCCACCGTCACCTCTGATACATTGGTCACACCCATCACCCTCCTGTACCCACCGTCAGCTCTGATACATTGGTCACGCCCATCCCCCTCCTGTACCCACCGTCAGCTCTGATACATTGTTCACGCCCATCACCCTCCTGTACCCACCGTCAGCTCTGATACATTGTTCACGCCCATCACCCTCCTGTACCCACCATCAGCTCTGATACATTGGTTACACCCATCACCCTCCTGTACCCACCATCAGCTCTGATACATTGGTTACACCCATCACCCTCCTGTACCCACCGTCAGCTCTGATACATTGGTCACACCCATCACCCTCCTGTACCCACCATCAGCTCTGATACATTGGTCACACCCATCAACCTCCTGTACCCACCGTCATCTCTGATACATTGGTCACGCCCATCACCCTCCTGTACCCACTGTCAGCTCTGATACATTGGTCACGCCCATCACCCTCCTGTACCCACCGTCAGCTCTGAAACATTGTTCACGCCCATCACCCTCCTGTACCCACCGTCAGCTCTGATACATTGGTCACGCCCATCACCCTCCTGTACCCACCGTCAGCTCTGATACATTGGTCACGCCCATCACCCTCCTGTACCCACTGTCAGCTCTGATACATTGGTCACGCCCATCACCCTCCTGTACCCACCGTCAGCTCTGATACATTGGTCTCGCCCATCACCCTCCTGTACCCACCGTCAGCTCTGATACATTGGTCTCGCCCATCACCCTCCTGTACCCACCGTCAGCTCTGATACATTGTTCACGCCCATCACCCTCCTGTACCCACCATCAGCTCTGATACATTGGTTACACCCATCACCCTCCTGTACCCACCATCAGCTCTGATACATTGGTTACACCCATCACCCTCCTGTACCCACCGTCAGCTCTGATACATTGGTCACACCCATCACCCTCCTGTACCCACCATCAGCTCTGATACATTGGTCACGCCCATCACCCTCCTGTACCCACCGTCATCTCTGATACATTGGTCACGCCCATCACCCTCCTGTACCCACTGTCATCTCTGATACATTGGTCACGCCCATCACCCTCCTGTACCCACCGTCAGCTCTGATACATTGTTCACGCCCATCACCCTCCTGTACCCACCATCAGCTCTGAAACATTGTTCACGCCCATCACCCTCCTGTACCCACCGTCAGCTCTGATACATTGGTCACGCCCATCACCCTCCTGTACCCACCGTCAGCTCTGATACATTGTTCACGCCCATCACCCTCCTGTACCCACCATCAGCTCTGATACATTGGTTACACCCATCACCCTCCTGTACCCACTGTCAGCTCTGATACATTGGTCACGCCCATCACCCTCCTGTACCCACTGTCAGCTCTGATACATTGGTCACGCCCATCACCCTCCTGTACCCACCGTCAGCTCTGATACATTGTTCACGCCCATCACCCTCCTGTACCCACCATCAGCTCTGAAACATTGTTCACGCCCATCAACCTCCTGTACCCACCGTCAGCTCTGATACATTGGTCACGCCCATCACCCTCCTGTACCCACTGTCAGCTCTGATACATTGATCACGCCCATCACCCTCCTGTACCCACCATCAGCTCTGAAACATTGTTCACGCCCATCACCCTCCTGTACCCACCGTCAGCTCTGATACATTGGTCACGCCCATCACCCTCCTGTACCCACTGTCAGCTCTGATACATTGGTCACGCCCATCACCCTCCTGTACCCACCGTCAGCTCTGATACATTCTTCACGCCCATCACCCTCCTGTACCCACCGTCAGCTCTGATACATTGGTCTCGCCCATCACCCTCCTGTACCCACCGTCAGCTCTGATACATTGTTCACGCCCATCACCCTCCTGTACCCACCATCAGCTCTGATACATTGGTTACACCCATCACCCTCCTGTACCCACCATCAGCTCTGATACATTGGTCACGCCCATCACCCTCCTGTACCCACCGTCAGCTCTGATACATTGGTCACACCCATCACCCTCCTGTACCCACCATCAGCTCTGATACATTGGTCACACCCATCAACCTCCTGTACCCACCGTCATCTCTGAGACATTGGTCACGCCCATCACCCTCCTGTACCCACTGTCAGCTCTGATACATTGGTCACGCCCATCACCCTCCTGTACCCACCGTCAGCTCTGATACATTGTTCACGCCCATCACCCTCCTGTACCCACCATCAGCTCTGAAACATTGTTCACGCCCATCACCCTCCTGTACCCACCGTCAGCTCTGATACATTGGTCACGCCCATCACCCTCCTGTACCCACTGTCAGCTCTGATACATTGGTCACGCCCATCACCCTCCTGTACCCACCGTCAGCTCTGATACATTGGTCCCGCCCATCACCCTCCTGTACCCACCGTCAACTCTGATACATTGGTAACGCCCATTACCCTCCTGTACCCACCGTCAGCTCTGATACATTGTTCACGCCCATAACCCTCCTGTACCCACCGTCATGATACATTGGTCACGCCCATCACCCTCCTGTACCCACCGTCATGATACATTGGTCACGCCCATCACCCTCCTGTACCCACCGTCAGCTCTGATACATTGGTCACGCCCATCACCCTCCTGTACCCACCTTCAGCTCTGATACATTGTTCACACCCATTACCCTCCTGTACCCACCGTCAGCTCTGATACATTGGTCTCGCCCATCACCCTCCTGTACCCACCGTCAGCTCTGATACATTGGTCATGCCCATCACCCTCCTGTACCCACCGTCAGCTCTGATATATTGGTCACGCCCATCACCCTCCTGTACCCACCATCAGCTCTGATACATTGGTCACACCCATCACCCTCCTGTACCCACCGTCAGCTCTGATACATTGGTCACGCCCATCACCCTCCTGTACCCACCGTCAGCTCTGATACATTGGTCATGCCCATCACCCTCCTGTACCCACTGTCAGCTCTGATACATTGTTCACGCCCATCACCCTCCTGTACCCACCGTCAGCTCTGATACATTGGTCACGCCCATCACCCTCCTGTACCCACCGTCAGCTCTGATACATTGGTCATGCCCATCCCCCTCCTGTACCCACTGTCAGCTCTGATACATTGGTCTCGCCCATCACCCTCCTGTACCCACCGTCAGCTCTGATACATTGTTCACGCCCATCACCCTCCTGTACCCACTGTCAGCTCTGATACATTGGTCACGCCCATCCCCCTCCTGTACCCACCGTCAGCTCTGATACATTGGTCACACCCATCACCCTCCTCTACCCACCGTCAGCTCTGATACATTGGTCACGTCCATCACCCTCCTGTACCCACTGTCAGCTCTGATACATTGGTCACGTCCATCACCCTCCTGTACCCACTGTCAGCTCTGATACATTGGTCACGTCCATCACCCTCCTGTACCCACCATCAGCTCTGATACATTGGTCACGCCCATCACCCTCCTGTACCCACCGTCAGCTCTGATACATTGGTCACGCCCATCACCCTCCTGTACCCACTGTCAGCTCTGATACATTGGTCACGCCCATCACCCTCCTGTACCCACCGTCAGCTCTGATACATTGGTCACGCCCATCCCCCTCGTGTATCCACTGTCAGCTCTGATACATTGGTCTCGCCCATCACCCTTCTGTACCCACCGTCATGATACATTGTTCACGCCCATCACCCTCCTGTACCCACTGTCAGCTCTGATACATTGGTCACGCCCATCACCCTCCTGTACCCACCGTCAGCTCTGATACATTGGTCACGCCCATCCCCCTCGTGTACCCACTGTCAGCTCTGATACATTGGTCTCGCCCATCACCCTCCTGTACCCACCGTCATGATACATTGTTCACGCCCATCACCCTCCTGTACCCACTGTCAGCTCTGATACATTGGTCACACCCATCACCCTCCTGTACCCACCGTCAGCTCTGATACATTGGTCACGCCCATCACCCTCCTGTACCCACCGTCAGCTCTGATACATTGGTCACGCCCATAACCCTCCTGTACCCACCGTCAGCTCTGATACATTGGTCACGCCCATCCCCCTCCTGTACCCACCGTCAGCTCTGATACATTGGTCACGCCCATCACCCTCCTGTACCCACCGTCAGCTCTGATACATTGGTCACGCCCATCACCCTCCTGTACCCACCGTCAGCTCTGATACATTGGTCACGCCCATCACCCTCCTGTACCCACCGTCAGCTCTGATACATTGTTCACGCCCATCACCCTCCTGTACCCACCGTCAGCTTTGATACATTGGTCACACCCATCACCCTCCTGTACCCACCGTCATGATACATTGGTCACGCCCATCACCCTCCTGTACCCACCGTCAGCTCTGATACATTGGTCACGCCCATCACCCTCCTGTACCCACCGTCAGCTCTGATACATTGGTCACGCCCATCACCCTCCTGTACCCACCGTCAGCTCTGATACATTGGTCACGCCCATCACCCTCCTGTACCCACCGTCAGCTCTGATACATTGTTCACGCCCATCACCCTCCTGTACCCACCGTCAGCTCTGATACATTGTTCACGCCCATCACCCTCCTGTACCCACCGTCAGCTCTGATACATTGGTCACGCCCATCACTCTCCTGTACCCACCGTCAGCTCTGATACATTGGTCACGCCCATCACCCTCCTGTACCCACCGTCAGCTCTGATACATTGTTCACGCCCATCACCCTCCTGTACCCACCGTCAGCTCTGATACATTGGTCACACCCATCACCCTCCTGTACCCACCGTCAGCTCTGATACATTGGTCACGCCCATAACCCTCCTGTACCCACCATCAGCTCTGATACATTGGTCACACCCATCACCCTCCTGTACCCACCGTCATGATACATTGGTCACGCCCATCACCCTCCTGTACCCACTGTCAGCTCTGATACATTGGTCACACCCATCACCCTCCTGTACCCACCGTCATGATACATTGGTCACGCCCATCACCCTCCTGTACCCACCGTCAGCTCTGATACATTGGTCACGCCCATCACCCTCCTGTACCCACCGTCAGCTCTGATACATTGTTCACGCCCATCACCCTCCTGTACCCACCGTCAGCTCTGATACATTGGTCACGCCCATCACCCTCCTGTACCCACCGTCAGCTCTGATACATTGGTCACGCCCATCACCCTCCTGTACCCACCGTCAGCTCTGATACATTGTTCACGCCCATCACCCTCCTGTACCCACTGTCAGCTCTGATACATTGGTCACACCCATCACCCTCCTGTACCCACCGTCAGCTCTGATACATTGTTCACGCCCATCACCCTCCTGTACCCACCGTCAGCTCTGATACATTGGTCACGCCCATCACCCTCCTGTACCCACCGTCAGCTCTGATACATTGGTCACGCCCATCACCCTCCTGTACCCACCGTCATGATACATTGGTCACGCCCATAACCCTCCTGTACCCACCGTCAGCTCTGATACATTGGTCACGCCCATCACCCTCCTGTACCCACCGTCATGATACATTGGTCACGCCCATCACCCTCCTGTACCCACTGTCAGCTCTGATACATTGGTCACACCCATCACCCTCCTGTACCCACCGTCATGATACATTGGTCACGCCCATCACCCTCCTGTACCCACTGTCAGCTCTGATACATTGTTCACACCCATCACCCTCCTGTACCCACCGTCATCTCTGATACATTGGTCACGCCCACCCCCCTCCTGTACCCACCGTCAGCTCTGATACATTGGTCACGCCCATCACCCTCCTGTACCCACCGTCAGCTCTGATACATTGGTCACGCCCATCACCCTCCTGTACCCACCGTCAGCTCTGATATATTGGTCACGCCCATCACCCTCCTGTACCCACCGTCAGCTCTGATACATTGGTCACGCCCATCCCCCCCCTGTACCCACCGTCAGCTCTGATACATTGGTCACGCCCATCACCCTCCTGTACCCACCGTCAGCTCTGATACATTGGTCACGCCCATCACCCTCCTGTACCCACTGTCAGCTCTGATACATTGGTCACGCCCATCACCCTCCTGTACCCACCGTCAGCTCTGATACATTGGTCACGCCCATCACCCTCCTGTACCCACCGTCATGATACATTGGTCACGCCCATAACCCTCCTGTACCCACCGTCAGCTCTGATACATTGGTCACACCCATCACCCTCCTGTACCCACCGTCATGATACATTGGTCACGCCCATCACCCTCCTGTACCCACTGTCAGCTCTGATACATTGGTCACACCCATCACCCTCCTGTACCCACCGTCAGCTCTGATACATTGGTCACGCCCATCACCCTCCTGTACCCACCGTCAGCTCTGATACATTGTTCACGCCCATCACCCTCCTGTACCCACCGTCAGCTCTGATACATTGGTCACACCCATCATCCTCCTGTACCCACCGTCAGCTCTGATACATTGGTCACGCCCATCACCCTCCTGTACCCACCGTCAGCTCTGATACATTGGTCACGCCCATCACCCTCCTGTACCCACCGTCAGCTCTGATACATTGTTCACGCCCATCACCCTCCAGTACCCACCGTCAGCTCTGATACATTGGTCACGCCCATCACCCTCCTGTACCCACCATCAGCTCTGATACATTGGTCACGCCCATCACCCTCCTGTACCCACCGTCAGCTCTGATACATTGTTCACGCCCATCACCCTCCTGTACCCACTGTCAGCTCTGATACATTGTTCACACCCATCACCCTCCTGTACCCACTGTCAGCTCTGATACATTGTTCACGCCCATCACCCTCCTGTACCCACCGTCATCTCTGATACATTGGTCACACCCACCCCCCTCCTGTACCCACCGTCAGCTCTGATACATTGGTCACGCCCATCACCCTCCTGTACCCACCGTCAGCTCTGATACATTGGTCACGCCCATCACCCTCCTGTACCCACCGTCAGCTCTGATATATTGGTCACGCCCATCACCCTCCTGTACCCACCGTCAGCTCTGATACATTGGTCACGCCCATCCCCCTCCTGTACCCACCGTCAGCTCTGATACATTGTTCACGCCCATCACCCTCCTGTACCCACCATCAGCTCTGATACATTGGTCACACCCATCAACCTCCTGTACCCACCGTCATGATACATTTGTCACGCCCATCACCCTCCTGTACCCACCGTCATCTCTGATACATTGGTCACGCCCATCCCCCTCCTGTACCCACTGTCAGCTCTGATACATTGGTCACGCCCATCACCCTCCTGTACCCACCGTCAGCTCTGATACATTCTTCACGCCCATGACCCTCCTGTACCCACCGTCAGCTCTGATACATTGTTCACGCCCATCACCCTCCTGTACCCACCTTCAGCTCCCTGATACATTGGTCACGCCAATCACCCTCCTGTACCCACTGTCAGCTCTGATACATTGGTCACGCCCATCACCCTCCTGTACCCACCGTCAGCTCTGATACATTGGTCACACCCATCCCCCTCCTGTACCCACCGTCAGCTCTGATACATTGGTCACGCCCATCACACTCCTGTACCTACCGTCAGCTCCCTGATACATTGGTCACGCCCATCACCCTCCTGTACCCACCGTCAGCTCTGATACATTGGTCACGCCCATCCCCCTCCTGTACCCACCATCAGCTCTGATACATTGGTCACGCCCATCACCCTCCTGTACCCACCGTCAGCTCTGATACATTGGTCACGCCCATCACCCTCCTGTACCCACCGTCAGCTCTGATACATTGGTCACGCCCATCACCCTCCTGTACCCACCGTCAGCTCTGATACATTGGTCACGCCCATCACCCTCCTGTACCCTCCGTCAGCTCTGATACAATGGTCACCCCCATCCCCCTCCTGTACCCACCGTCAGCTCTGATACATTGGTCACGCCCATCACCCTCCTGTACCCACCGTCAGCTCTGATACATTGTTCACGCCCATCACCCTCCTGTACCCACCGTCATGATACATTGGTCACGCCGATCACCCTCCTGTACCCACCGTCAGCTCTGATACATTGTTCACGCCCATCACCCTCCTGTACCCACCGTCATGATACATTGGTCACGCCCATCACCCTCCTGTACCCACCGTCAGCTCTGATACATTGTTCACGCCCATCACCCTCTTGTACCCACCGTCATGATACATTGGTCACGCCGATCACCCTCCTGTACCCACCGTCATGATACATTGGTCACGCCCATCACCCTCCTGAACCCACCGTCAGCTCTGATACATTGGTCACGCCCATCACCCTCCTGTACCCACTGTCAGCTCTGATACATTGGTCTCGCCCATCACCCTCCTGTACCCACCGTCATGATACATTGGTCACGCCCATCACCCTCCTGTACCCACCGTCAGCTCTGATACATTGGTCACGCCCATCTTCCTCCTGTACCCACCGTCATGATACATTGGTCTCGCCCATCACCCTCCTGTACCCACCGTCAGCTCTGATACATTGGTCACGCCCATCACCCTCCTGTACCCACCGTCAGCTCTGATACATTGGTCACGCCCATCACCCTCCTGTACCCACCGTCAGCTCTGATACATTGGTCACACCCATCACCTTCCTGTACCCACCGTCAGCTCTGATACATTGGTCACGCCCATCCCCCTCCTGTACCCACTGTCAGCTCTGATACATTGGTCACACCCATCACCTTCCTGTACCCACCGTCAGCTCTGATACATTGGTCACGCCCATCCCCCTCCTGTACCCACTGTCAGCTCTGATACATTGGTCACACCCATCACCCTCCTGTACCCACCGTCAGCTCTGATACATTGGTCACGCCCATCCCCCTCCTGTACCC
The DNA here is from genome assembly GCF_029499605.1 of Hyla sarda. Taxonomy (NCBI): domain Eukaryota; kingdom Metazoa; phylum Chordata; class Amphibia; order Anura; family Hylidae; genus Hyla; species Hyla sarda. Next base: position 620,226,347 of record NC_079189.1, read on the forward strand.
ACTGTCAGCTCTGATACATTGGTCACACCCATCACCTTCCTGTACCCACCGTCAGCTCTGATACATTGGTCACGCCCATCCCCCTCCTGTACCCACTGTCAGCTCTGATACATTGGTCACGCCCATCACCCTCCTGTACCCACCGTCAGCTCTGATACATTGGTCACGCCCATCACCCTCCTGTACCCACCGTCAGCTCTGATACATTGGTCACGCCCATCACCCTCCTGTACCCACCGTCAGGTCTGATACATTGGTCACGCCCATCACCCTCCTGTACCCACCGTCAGCTCTGATACATTGGTCACGCCCATCACCCTCCTGTACCCACCGTCATGATACATTGGTCACGCCCATCACCCTCCTGTACCCACCGTCATGATACATTGGTCACGCCCATCACCCTCCTGTACCCACCGTCAGCTCTGATACATTGGTCACGCCCATCACCCTCCTGTACCCACTGTCAGCTCTGATACATTGGTCACGCCCATCCCCCTCCTGTACCCACTGTCAGCTCTGATACATTGGTCTCGCCCATCACCCTCCTGTACCCACTGTCAGCTCTGATACATTGGTCACGCCCATCCCCCTCCTGTACCCACCGTCAGCTCTGATACATTGGTCACACCCATCACCCTCCTGTACCCACCGTCAGCTCTGATACATTGGTCACACCCATCACCCTCCTGTACCCACCGTCAGCTCTGATACATTGGTCACGCCCATCACCCTCCTGTACCCACCGTCAGCTCTCTGATATGATGGGTCCTCGTGTATTGTTATATATATCGGTCCTCGTCTGTTGTTATATATTGGTCCTCGTCTATTGTTATATATCGGTCCTCATCTGTTGTTATATATCGGTCCTCATCTGTTGTTATATATCGGTCCTCGTCTGTTGTTATATATTGGTCCTCGTCTATTGTTATATATATCGGTCCTCGTCTATTGTTATATATCAGTCCTCGTCTGTTGTTATATATTGGTCCTCGTCTATTGTGTTATATATTGGTCCTCGTCTATTGTTATATATATCGGTCCTCGTCTATTGTTATATATCAGTCCTCGTCTGTTGTTATATATTGGTCCTCGTCTATTGTTATATATATCGGTCCTTGTCTATTGTTATATAAATCGGTCCTTGTCTATTGTTATATATTGGTCCTCGTCTATTGTTATATAAATCGGTCCTCGTCTATTGTTATATATATCGGTCCTTGTCTATTGTTATATATTGGTCCTCGTCTATTGTTATATAAATCGGTCCTCGTCTATTGTTATATATATCGGTCCTCGTCTATTGTTATATATCAGTCCTCGTCTATTGTTATATATATCGGTCCTCATCTATTGTTATATAAATCGGTCCTCGTCTATTGTTATATATATCGGTCCTCGTCTATTGTTATATATCGGTCCTCGTCTATTGTTATATATATCGGTCCTTGTCTATTGTTATATATTGGTCCTCGTCTATTGTTATATAAATCGGTCCTCGTCTATTGTTATATATCGGTCCTCGTCTATTGTTATATATCAGTCCTCGTCTATTGTTATATATATCGGTCCTCATCTATTGTTATATAAATCGGTCCTTGTCTATTGTTATATATTGGTCCTCGTCTATTGTTATATAAATCGGTCCTCGTCTATTGTTATATATATCGGTCCTTGTCTATTGTTATATATTGGTCCTCGTCTATTGTTATATAAATCGGTCCTCGTCTATTGTTATATATATCGGTCCTCGTCTATTGTTATATATCGGTCCTCGTCTGTTGTTATATATCGGTCCTCGTCTATTGTTATATATCGGTCCTCATCTGTTGTTATATATCGGTCCTCGTCTATTGTTATATATCGGTCCTCGTCTATTGTTATATATCGGTCCTCGTCTATTGTTATATAAATCGGTCCTCGTCTATTGTTATATATATCGGTCCTTGTCTATTGTTATATATTGGTCCTCGTCTATTGTTATATAAATCGGTCCTCGTCTATTGTTATATATATCGGTCCTCGTCTATTGTTATATATCGGTCCTCGTCTGTTGTTATATATCGGTCCTCGTCTATTGTTATATATCGGTCCTCATCTGTTGTTATATATCGGTCCTCGTCTATTGTTATATATCGGTCCTCGTCTATTGTTATATATCGGTCCTCGTCTGTTGTTATATATCGGTCCTCGTCTATTGTTATATATCGGTCCTCATCTGTTGTTATATATCGGTCCTCGTCTATTGTTATATATCGGTCCTCGTCTATTGTTATATATCGGTCCTCATCTGTTGTTATATATCGGTCCTCGTCTATTGTTATATATCGGTCCTCGTCTATTGTTATATATATCGGTCCTCGTCTATTGTTATATATATCGGTCCTCATCTATTGTTATATAAATCGGTCCTTGTCTATTGTTATATATTGGTCCTCGTCTATTGTTATATAAATCGGTCCTCGTCTATTGTTATATATATCGGTCCTCGTCTATTGTTATATATCGGTCCTCGTCTGTTGTTATATATCGGTCCTCGTCTATTGTTATATATCGGTCCTCATCTGTTGTTATATATCGGTCCTCATCTGTTGTTCTATATCGGTCCTCATCTGTTGTTATATATCGGTCCTCGTCTATTGTTATATATCAGTCCTCATCTATTGTTATATATCGGTCCTCGTCTATTGTTATATATCGGTCCTCATCTGTTGTTATATATCGGTCCTCGTCTATTGTTATATATCGGTCCTCGTCTATTGTTATATATCGGTCCTCGTCTATTGTTATATATATCGGTCCTCGTCTATTGTTATATATATCGGTCCTCGTCTATTGTTATATATCGGTCCTCGTCTATTGTTATATATATCAGTCCTCGTCTATTGTTATATATATCGGTCCTCGTCTATTGTTACATTTGGCGGCTGTCACACTGACGTCTGTTGATTGAATTTATTAAATTAAATTACAATCAGACAATTACCATAAGATTTACATGGAATGATGACCTAAAGTGCATATGAGGAAGCAGCCATGTTGTGGGAGGAGTCACTGTATAGGAAGCCTCCCGCTCCCCACATCGCAGCCTCTCGTCTTCATTACTGGTACGGACGATCTGGACTCCATGACACATATCCTGGTATCTCCTGGAAGGTGTATCCGAATACTGAGGACGTCTGGAGAAGATCCCTGTTCTGGAGCTGAGGGTAGAACGGAACAATGAACTCCAGAGGGCGCTGTCCTGGGAGAGAACTCTCCGGAAAGTCTTCAGGACGCCCATTGTGGCGTCTGATCCATAACTCAAATATACTGTAGAATGAAAGAGAGAAGAAGGAGCCTGAAAAATCCACAGAAACAACCACAACAACATGGATGACCACCAATCAGATCACTAATCAGATCATCCACCAATCAGATCATCAGCTCATCCACCAATCAGATCATCCACCAATCAGACCACCAATCAGATCATCAGCTCATCCACCAATCAGATCATCCACCAATCAGACCACCAATCAGATCACCAATCAGATCATCAGCTCATCCACCAATCAGATCATCCACCAATCAGATCATCCACCAATCAGATCACCAATCAGATCATCCACCAATCAGATCATCAATCAGATCATCCACCAATCAGATCATCAGCTCAACCACCAATCAGATCATCCACCAATCAGATCACCTATCAGATCATCCACCAATCAGATCATCCACCAATCAGATCACCAATCAGATCATCCACCAATCAGATCACCAATCAGATCATCCACCAATCAGATCATCAATCAGATCATCCACCAATCAGATAATCAGCTCATCCACCAATCAGATCATCCACCAATCAGATCACCCATCAGATCATCCACCAATCAGCTCATCCACCAATCAGCTCATCCACCAATCAGCTCATCCACCAATCAGATCATCCACCAATCAGATCACCAGCTCATCCACCAATCAGATCATCCACCAATCAGATCATCCACCAATTAGACCACCATCAGCTCATCCACCAATCAGACCACCAATCAGATCATCCACCAATCAGATCACCAATCAGATTGTGGTGTCCCAGTACCGCATTTCATACGGTACTTATTTATCTATGGGTCCCCGTAGCCAGAGTCCCTAGGACTTAGTAATCTCTAGTCACCTCTGTTTTAGTGTATAGATTTCTAATTTGTCCAAAGAATAATGAATATAGTATTATTTCTGTATATAAATGGTTACTTACCTGTTTCTATTAGCGTTGCAGGACCTGCGGGTCATGTGACAAGGTGAACTCTATGGTTTTAGCTTAAGGACCTTTGGAGGCCCTCTTACGTCAGTAATCCCATCACACCATGTACTGGTGAATGGCAAACGTTCGGCCCAATCAGAATCGCCACGCCCCCTGCCCATATAAGGGAGCGGCGGCCATCTTCTCGCTCTCTTTCTCCTGGCTCTTGATGAGAGACGACCTATATCGCAGTAATCGCAGTGAGTTAGGCCTGAGCCTTGCGGCAACGTCTGAATGATCTAAATTATAGAGTGTCATCCCCTAAGCACTCTGCAGTATCACCGGACCCAATATTTCCCCTAAATCCGGACGGATCTGCACATCACTCCCTAAATTCAGAGACTACAAGTATAATGCAAGGTCCGCAACTCCTGCCAGTCGCTAAGCGACCTAAGAACTGTTATATGAGACTGTTACTACGCATTGGATATTGCCAGCACTGCAGTAAAGTTATTCAAGTTCAAGTGAAATCTGCTTGTGGACCTTCAGTCATTTCATTGCACCTATCGCTTCTGGGAAGGGCGGCGATAGGCCGGAACATAGATTCAGCATACCAGCCCTCACCCTGGCGTCACGTGTGACTGGGTTAATATTAACCCCTCATATACCAACATCCTACCATCCCTACCATACACCCCCCAAGGGCTACCACAAGATCATCCACCAATCAGATCATCCACCAATCAGGTCACCAATCAGATCATCCACCAATCACAGATAGACAGATATACTTACAAGTCAACAAAGCAGTGGTGCACAATGAACATGGGGTCATTGGCAGATATAGAAATGTCGGCCATTGTCCCCCCCATGTAGTTATGGACTCTGTTGTGTACATAGGATCCATACGTCTCCCCGTCTGATGGGTCCAGAAAACCTGGAAGGAGAGGACAGGTGAGATGGATTCTAACTCAATATCCTGCGTCCTCCTAGAGTCACTACAGAGGTCCCTGGAGGGACTATAGATAACCGGAGAATCATCCCTGACAGAGAAGAGTCCTGACCAGGAGGACTATAAATATCCTGAGTCCTGGAGACTGTAGGGGCCTCCTAGATATAGAGGATAGAAGAACCATCACTGACAGAGAAGAGTCCTGACCAGGAGGACTATAAACATCCTTAGTCCTGGAGACTGTAGGGGCCTCCTAGATATAGAGGATAGAAGAACCATCACTGACAGAGAAGAGTCCTGACCAGGAGGACTATAGATATCCTGAGTCCTGGAGACTGCAGGTGCCTCCTAGACATAGAGGAGAGAAGAACCATCACTGACAGAGAAGAGTCCTGACCAGGAGGACTATAGATATCCTTAGTCCTGGAGACTGTAGGGGCCTCCTAGACATAGAGGAGAGAAGAACCATCACTGACAGAGAAGAGTCCTGACCAGGAGGACTATAGATATCCTTAGTCCTGGAGACTGTAGGGGCCTCCTAGATATAGAGGATAGAAGAACCATCACTGACAGAGAAGAGTCCTGACCAGGAGGACTATAAACATCCTTAGTCCTGGAGACTGTAGGGGCCTCCTAGATATAGAGGATAGAAGAACCATCACTGACAGAGAAGAGTCCTGACCAGGAGGACTATAGATATCCTGAGTCCTGGAGACTGCAGGTGCCTCCTAGACATAGAGGAGAGAAGAACCATCACTGACAGAGAAGAGTCCTGACCAGGAGGACTATAGATATCCTTAGTCCTGGAGACTGTAGGGGCCTCCTAGACATAGAGGATAGAAGAACCATCACTGACAGAGAAGAGTCCTGACCAGGAGGACTATAGATATCCTGAGTCCTGGAGACTGCAGGTGCCTCCTAGACATAGAGGAGAGAAGAACCATCACTGACAGAGAAGAGTCCTGACCAGGAGGACTATAGATATCCTTAGTCCTGGAGACTGGAGGGGCCTCCTAGATGTAGCAGAGAGAAGAACCATCACTGACAGAGAAGAGTCCTGACCAGGAGGACTATAGATATCCTTAGTCCTGGAGACTGGAGGGGCCTCCTAGATGTAGCAGAGAGAAGAACCATCAGTGACAGAGAAGAGTCCTGACCAGGAGGACTATAGATATCCTTAGTCCTGGAGGCTGGAGGTGCCTCCTAGATGTAGAGGAGAGAAGAACCATCACTGACAGAGAAGAGTCCTGACCAGGAGGACTATAGATATCCTTAGTCCTGGAGGTTGGAGGTGCCTCCTAGATGTAGAGGAGAGAAGAACCATCAGTGACAGAGAAGAGTCCTGACAGGAGGACTATAGATATCCTTAGTCCTGGAGGCTGGAGGTGCCTCCTAGATGTAGAGGAGAGAAGAACCATCACTGACAGAGAAGAGTCCTGACAGGAGGACTATAGATATCCTTAGTCCTGGAGGCTGGAGGTGCCTCCTAGATGTAGAGGAGAGAAGAACCATCACTGACAGAGAAGAGTCCTGACCAGGAGGACTATAGATATCCTTAGTCCTGGAGGCTGGAGGTGCCTCCTAGATGTAGAGGAGAGAAGAACCATCAGTGACAGAGAAGAGTCCTGACAGGAGGACTATAGATATCCTTAGTCCTGGAGGCTGGAGGTGCCTCCTAGATGTAGAGGAGAGAAGAACCATCACTGACAGAGAAGAGTCCTGACCAGGAGGACTGTAGATATCCTTAGTCCTGGAGGTTGGAGGTGCCTCCTAGATGTAGTAGAGAGAAGAACCATCAGTGACAGAGAAGAGTCCTGACCAGGAGGACTATAGATATCCTTAGTCCTGGAGGCTGGAGGTGCCTCCTAGATGTAGAGGAGAGAAGAACCATCAGTGACAGAGAAGAGTCCTGACAGGAGGACTATAGATATCCTTAGTCCTGGAGGCTGGAGGTGCCTCCTAGATGTAGAGGAGAGAAGAACCATCACTGACAGAGAAGAGTCCTGACCAGGAGGACTATAGATATCCTTAGTCCTGGAGGCTGGAGGTGCCTCCTAGATGTAGAGGAGAGAAGAACCATCACTGACAGAGAAGAGTCCTGACCAGGAGGACTGTAGATATCCTTAGTCCTGGAGGCTGGAGGTGCCTCCTAGATGTAGTAGAGAGAAGAACCATCAGTGACAGAGAAGAGTCCTGACAGGAGGACTATAGATATCCTTAGTCCTGGAGGCTGGAGGTGCCTCCTAGATGTAGAGGAGAGAAGAACCATCACTGACAGAGAAGAGTCCTGACCAGGAGGACTATAGATATCCTTAGTCCTGGAGGCTGGAGGTGCCTCCTAGATGTAGAGGAGAGAAGAACCATCAGTGACAGAGAAGAGTCCTGACAGGAGGACTATAGATATCCTTAGTCCTGGAGGCTGGAGGTGCCTCCTAGATATAGAGGATAGAAGAACCATCAGTGACAGAGAAGAGTCCTGACCAGGAGGACTGTAGATATCCTTAGTCCTGGAGGCTGGAGGTGCCTCCTAGATGTAGTAGAGAGAAGAACCATCAGTGACAGAGAAGAGTCCTGACAGGAGGACTATAGATATCCTTAGTCCTGGAGGCTGGAGGTGCCTCCTAGATGTAACAGACAGGTGTTTGCCCTCAGGCTTTGTTCTGAGTTATAATAATAGAGAAGATTCAGACACTGAATATAATAAGAGAAATTATAAGGTTATATTTACCAACCCGACAAATGTCCCAGGTACCTCCATCTACTATTCTGTCTATGGGGCCCCGCAGACCGGTCAGATCACACAGGACATCACAGCTGTGTATGGGGCCCCACAGACCGGTCAGATCACACAGGACATCACAGCTGTCTATGGGGCCCCGCAGACCGGTCAGATCACACAGGACATCACAGCTGTGTATGGGGCCCCGCAGACCAGTCAGATCACACAGGACATCACAGCTGTGTATGGGGCCCCGCAGACCAGTCAGATCACACAGGACATCACAGCTGTGTATGGGGCCCCGCAGAGCGGTCAGATCACACAGGACATCACAGCTGTGTATGGGGCCCCACAGACCAGTCAGATCACACAGGACATCACAGCTGTGTATGGGGCCCCGCAGAGCGATCAGATCACACAGGACATCACAGCTGTGTATGGGGCCCCTGCAGACCAGTCAGATCACACAGGACATCACAGCTGTATATGGGGCCCCGCAGACCGGTCAGATCACACAGGACATCACAGCTGTTTATGGGGCCCCGCAGACCGGTCAGATCACATAGGACATCACAGCTGTGTATGGGGCCCCACAGACTGGTCAGATCACACAGGACATCACAGCTGTGTATGGGGCCCCACAGACTGGTCAGATCACACAGGACATCACAGCTGTGTATGGGGCCCCGCAGACCAGTCAGATCACACAGGACATCACAGCTGTGTATAGGGCCCCACAGACCAGTCAGATCACACGGGACATCACAGCTGTGTATGGGGCCCCGCAGAGCAGTCAGATCACACAGGACATCACAGCTGTGTATGGGGCCCCGCAGACCGGTCAAATCACACAGGACATCACAGCTGTGTATGGGGCCCCTGCAGACCGGTCAGATCACACAGGACATCACAGCTGTGTATGGGGCCCCGCAGACCGGTCAGATCACACAGGACATCACAGCTGTGTATGGGGCCCCGCAGACCGGTCAGATCACACAGGACATCACAGCTGTGTATGGGGCCCCACAGACCAGTCAGATCACACAGGACATCACAGCTGTGTATGGGGCCCCGCAGACGGGTCAGATCACACAGGACATCACAGCTGTGTATGGGGCCCCGCAGATCAGATCACACAGGACATCACAGCTGTGTATGGGGCCCCGCAGATCAGATCACACAGGACATCACAGCTGTGTATGGGGCCCCGCAGACCGATCAGATCACATAGGACATCACAGCTGTGTATGGGGCCCCACAGACCGGTCAGATCACACAGGACATCACAGCTGTGTATGGGGCCCTGCAGACCGGTCAGATCACACAGGACATCACAGCTGTGTATGGGGCCCCACAGACCGGTCAGATCAGACAGGACATCACAGCTGTGTATGGGGCCCCGCAGACCGGTCAGATCACACAGGACATCACAGCTGTGTATGGGGCCCCGCAGACCAGTCAGATCACGCAGGACATCACAGCAGTGTATGGGGCCCCGCAGATCAGTCAGATCACACAGGACATCACAGCTGTGTATGGGGCCCCGCAGAGCGATCAGATCACACAGGACATCACAGCTGTGTATGGGGCCCCTGCAGACCAGTCAGATCACACAGGACATCACAGCTGTATATGGGGCCCCGCAGACCGGTCAGATCACACAGGACATCACAGCTGTTTATGGGGCCCCGCAGACCGGTCAGATCACATAGGACATCACAGCTGTGTATGGGGCCCCACAGACTGGTCAGATCACACAGGACATCACAGCTGTGTATGGGGCCCCGCAGACCGGTCAGATCACACAGGACATCACAGCTGTGTATGGGGCCCCTGCAGACCGGTCAGATCACACAGGACATCACAGCTGTGTATGGGGCCCCGCAGACCGGTCAGATCACACAGGACATCACAGCTGTGTATGGGGCCCCGCAGACAGGTCAGATCACACAGGACATCACAGCTGTGTATGGGGCCCCACAGACCAGTCAGATCACACAGGACATCACAGCTGTGTATGGGGCCCCGCAGACGGGTCAGATCACACAGGACATCACAGCTGTGTATGGGGCCCCGCAGATCAGATCACACAGGACATCACAGCTGTGTATGGGGCCCCGCAGACCGATCAGATCACATAGGACATCACAGCTGTGTATGGGGCCCCACAGACCGGTCAGATCACACAGGACATCACAGCTGTGTATGGGGCCCTGCAGACCGGTCAGATCACACAGGACATCACAGCTGTGTATGGGGCCCCACAGACCGGTCAGATCAGACAGGACATCACAGCTGTGTATGGGGCCCCGCAGACCGGTCAGATCACACAGGACATCACAGCTGTGTATGGGGCCCCGCAGACCAGTCAGATCACGCAGGACATCACAGCTGTGTATGGGGCCCCGTAGACCAGTCAGATCACACAGGACATCACAGCTGTGTATGGGGCCCCTGCAGACCAGTCAGATCACACAGGACATCACAGCTGTATATGGGGCCCCGCAGACCGGTCAGATCACACAGGACATCACAGCTGTTTATGGGGCCCCGCAGAGCGGTCAGATCACACAGGACATCACAGCTGTGTATGGGGCCCAGCAGACCGGTCAGATCACACAGGGCATCACAGCTGTGTATGGGGCCCCACAGACCGGTCAGATCACATAGGACATCACAGCTGTGTATGGGGCCCCACAGACTGGTCAGATCACACAGGACATCACAGCTGTGTATAGGGCCCCACAGACCAGTCAGATCACACGGGACATCACAGCTGTGTATGGGGCCCGCAGACCGGTCAGATCACACAGGACATCACAGCTGTGTATGGGGCCCCGCAGACCGGTCAGATCACACAGGACATCACAGCTGTGTATGGGGCCCCGCAGATCAGATCACACAGGACATCACAGCTGTGTATGGGGCCCCACAGACCAGTCAGATCACACAGGACATCACAGCTGTGTATGGGGCCCCGCAGACCGGTCAGATCACACAGGACATCACAGCTGTGTATGGGGCCCCGCAGATCAGATCACACAGGACATCACAGCTGTGTATGGGGCCCCGCAGACCGATCAGATCACATAGGACATCACAGCTGTGTATGGGGCCCCACAGACCGGTCAGATCACACAGGACATCACAGCTGTGTATGGGGCCCCACAGACCGATCAGATCAGACAGGACATCACAGCTGTGTATGGGGCCCCGCAGACCGGTCAGATCACACAGGACATCACAGCTGTGTATGGGGCCCCGCAGACCAGTCAGATCACGCAGGACATCACAGCTGTGTATGGGGCCCCCGTAGACCAGTCAGATCACACAGGACATCACAGCTGTATATGGGGCCCCCGCAGATCAGATCACACAGGACATCACAGCGGTGTATGGGGCCCCGCAGATCAGATCACACAGGACATCACAGCGGTGTATGGGGCCCGCAGACCAGTCAGATCACACAGGACATCACAGCGGTGTATGGGGCCCCGCAGACCGGTCAGATCACACAGGACATCACAGCTGTGTATGGGGCCCCCGCAGACCGGTCAGATCACACAGGACATCACAGCTGTGTATGGGGCCCCGCAGACCGGTCAGATCACACAGGACATCACAGCTGTGTATGGGGCCCCACAGATCAGATCACACAGGACATCACAGCTGTGTATGGGGCCCCGCAGACTAGTCAGATCACACAAGACATCACAGCTGTGTATGGGGCCCCGCAGACCGGTCAGATCACACAGGACATCACAGCTGTGTATGGGGCCCTGCAGACCGGTCAGATCACACAGGACATCACAGCTGTGTATGGGGCCCCGCAGAGCGGTCAGATCACACAGGACATCACAGCTGTGTATGGGGCCCCGCAGACCAGTCAGATCACACAGGACATCACAGCTGTGTATGGGGCCCCTGTAGACCAGTCAGATCACACAGGACATCACAGCTGTATATGGGGCCCCGCAGACCGGTAAGATCACACAGGACATCACAGCTGTTTATGGGGCCCCGCAGACTAGTCAGATTACACAGGACATCACAGCTGTGTATGGGGCCCCGCAGATCAGTCAGATCACATAGGACATCACAGCTGTGTATGGGGCCCCACAGACCAGTCAGATCACACGGGACATCACAGCTGTGTATGGGGCCCCGCAGACCGGTCAGATCACATAGGACATCACAGCTGTGTATGGGGCCCCGCAGACCGGTCAGATCACACAGGACATCACAGCTGTGTATGGGGCCCCGCAGACCCATCAGATCACACAGGACATCACAGCTGTGTATGGGGCCCCGCAGACCGGTTAGATCACACAGGACATCACAGCTGTGTATGGGGCCCCGCAGACCAGTCAGATCACACAGGACATCACAGCTGTGTATGGGGCCCCGCAGACCGGTCAGATCACACAGGACATCACAGCTGTGTATGGGGCCCCGCAGACCGGTCAGATCACACAGGACATCACAGCTGTGTATGGGGCCCCGTAGACCAGTCAGATCACACAGGACATCACAGCTGTATATGGGGCCCCCGCAGCCCGGTCAGATCACACAGGACATCACAGCTGTGTATGGGGCCCCACAGACCGGTCAGATCACACAGGACATCACAGCTGTGTATGGGGCCCCGCAGACCGGTCAGATCACACAGGACATCACAGCTGTGTATGGGGCCCCGCAGACCGGTCAGATCACACAGGACATCACAGCTGTGTATGGGGCCCCGCAGATCAGTCAGATCACACAGGACATCACAGCTGTGTATGGGGCCCACAGGCCGGTCAGATCACACAGGACATCACAGCTGTGTATGGGGCCCCGCAGACCGGTCAGATCACACAGGACATCACAGCTGTGTATGGGGCCCAGCAGACCCATCAGATCACACAGGACATCACAGCTGTGTATGGGGCCCCACAGACCGGTCAGATCACACAGGACATCACAGCTGTGTATGGGGCCCCGCAGACCGGTCAGATCACACAGGACATCACAGCTGTGTATGGGGCCCCGCAGACCGGTCAGATCACACAGGACATCACAGCTGTGTATGGGGCCCCGCAGACCGGTCAGATCACACAGGACATCACAGCTGTGTATGGGGCCCCGCAGACCGGTCAGATCACACAGGACATCACAGCAGTGTATGGGGCCCCGCAGATCAGTCAGATCACACAGGGCATCACAGCTGTGTATGGGGCCCCGCAGACCAGTCAGATCACACAGGACATCACAGCAGTGTATGGGGCCCCGCAGATCAGTCAGATCACACAGGACATCACAGCTGTGTATGGGGCCCCGCAGACCGGTCAGATCACACAGGACATCACAGCTGTGTATGGGGCCCCGCAGACCGGTCAGATCACACAGGACATCACAGCTGTGTATGAGGCCCCGCAGACCGGTCAGATCACACAGGACATCACAGCTGTGTATGGGGCCCCGCAGACCGGTCAGATCACACAGGACATCACAGCTGTGTATGGGGCCCCTGCAGACCAGTCAGATCACAGAGGACATCACAGCTGTGTATGGGGCCCCGCAGACCGGTCAGATCACACAGGACATCACAGCTGTGTATGGGGCCCCGCAGACCAGTCAGATCACACAGGACATCACAGCTATGTATGGGGCCCCGCAGACCAGTCAGATCACACAGGACATCACAGCTGTGTATGGGACCCCACAGACCAGTCAGATCACACGGGACATCACAGCTGTGTATGGGGCCCCGCAGACCGGTCAGATCACACAGGACATCACAGCTGTGTATGGGGCCCCGCAGACTGGTCAGATCACACAGGACATCACAGCTGTGTATGGGGCCCCCGCAGACCGGTCAGATCACACAGGACATCACAGCTGTGTATGGGGCCCCGCAGACCGGTCAGATCACACAGGACATCACAGCTGTGTATGGGGCCCCGCAGACCGGTCAGATCACACAGGACATCACAGCTGTGTATGGGGCCCCGCAGACCGGTCAGATCACACAGGACATCACAGCTGTGTATGGGGCCCCGCAGACTGGTCAGATCACACAGGACATCACAGCTGTGTATGGGGCCCCGCAGACCGGTCAGATCACACAGGACATCACAGCTGTGTATGGGGCCCCGCAGACCGGTCAGATCACACAGGACATCACAGCTGTGTATGGGGCCCCGCAGACCGGTCAGATCACACAGGACATCACAGCTGTGTATGGGGCCCCGCAGATCAGATCACACAGGACATCACAGCTGTGTATGGGGCCCCGTAGACCGGTCAGATCACACAGGACATCACAGCTGTGTATGGGGCCCCGCAGATCAGTCAGATCACACAGGACATCACAGCTGTGTATGGGGCCCCACAGACCGGTCAGATCACACAGGACATCACAGCTGTGTATGGGGCCCCGCAGAGCGGTCAGATCACACAGGACATCACAGCTGTGTATGGGGCCCCGCAGACCGGTCAGATCACACAGGACATCACAGCTGTGTATGGGGCCCCGCAGACCGGTCAGATCACACAGGACATCACAGCTGTGTATGGGGCCCCGCAGACCGGTCAGATCACACAGGGCATCACAGCTGTGTATGGGGCCCCGCAGACCAGTCAGATCACACAGGACATCACAGCAGTGTATGGGGCCCCGCAGACCGGTGAGATCACACAGGACATCACAGCTGTGTATGAGGCCCCGCAGACCCATCAGATCACACGGGACATCACAGCTGTGTATGGGGCCCCGCAGACCGGTCAGATCACACAGGACATCACAGCTGTGTATGGGGCCCCGTAGACCAGTCAGATCACACAGGACATCACAGCTGTATATGGGGCCCCCGCAGCCCGGTCAGATCACACAGGACATCACAGCTGTGTATGGGGCCCCACAGACCGGTCAGATCACACAGGACATCACAGCTGTGTATGGGGCCCCGCAGACCGGTCAGATCACACAGGGCATCACAGCTGTGTATGGGGCCCCGCAGACCGGTCAGATCACACAGGACATCACAGCTGTGTATGGGGCCCCGCAGACCGGTCAGATCACACAGGACATCACAGCTGTGTATGGGGCCCCGCAGACCGGTCAGATCACACAGGACATCACAGCTGTGTATGGGGCCCCGCAGACCGGTCAGATCACACAGGGCATCACAGCTGTGTATGGGGCCCCACAGACCGGTCAGATCACACAGGACATCACAGCTGTGTATGGGGCCCTGCAGACCGGTCAGATCACACAGGACATCACAGCTGTGTATGGGGCCCCGCAGACCAGTCAGATCACACAGGACATCACAGCTGTGTATGGGGCCCCGCAGACCGGTCAGATCACACAGGACATCACAGCTGTGTATGGGGCCCCCGCAGACCGGTCAGATCACACAGGACATCACAGCTGTGTATGGGGCCCCGCAGACCGGTCAGATCACACAGGACATCACAGCTGTGTATGGGGCCCCGCAGACCAGTCAGATCACACAGGACATCACAGCTGTGTATGGGACCCCACAGACCAGTCAGATCACACGGGACATCACAGCTGTGTATGGGGCCCCGCAGAGCAGTCAGATCACACAGGACATCACAGCTGTGTATGGGGCCCCCGCAGACCGGTCAGATCACACAGGACATCACAGCTGTGTATGGGGCCCCTGCAGACCAGTCAGATCACACAGGACATCACAGCTGTGTATGGGGCCCCGCAGACCGGTCAGATCACACAGGACATCACAGCTGTGTATGGGGCCCCGCAGACCGGTCAGATCACACAGGACATCACAGCTGTGTATGGGGCCCCTGCAGACCAGTCAGATCACACAGGACATCACAGCTGTGTATGGGGCCCCGCAGACCGGTCAGATCACACAGGACATCACAGCTGTGTATGGGGCCCCGCAGACCAGTCAGATCACACAGGACATCACAGCTGTGTATGGGGCCCCGCAGACCAGTCAGATCACACAGGACATCATATATAATTTTTTCTCATGTGGAGACTGTAGTGGGGTCATGTGTCCCCCTGACAGATGTGCCGCCAGCAATGGTCGGGGAGAAGATTACTGGCGACATTTCTTTCTTTATAACAGAAGTGAAAACCGGAAGAAACCGAAAATAAGAAGAAGCAGAAGATGATTATAGAACAGGAACGTCTTCACTTCTCCAGAAACTGCTGTGGTCTCCGGAAGACCGGACAATAAAGGGTTAAGGCCGAATGTACGGAGACTCTGGGTGGTCAGGAGGTCGCAGGAAGGGGCGTCACCTGGTCCGTATTTATCCAACCAATCCTACAGCTCCCGCAATGTGTCACCATATACTACACAAGTGTTTCCCAATCAGAATACCTCCAGCTGTTGCAAAACTACAACTCCCAGCATGCCCGGACAGCCGTTGGCTGTCCGGGCATGCTGGGAGTTGTAGTTTTGCAACAGCTGGAGGCACCCCAGGTTGGGAATCACTGACCTATACTATATACTAATATATAGTCCATCATACTGTGAGTTGTAGTTTAGCAACAGCTGGAGGCACTCTTGTTGGGAAACACTGACCTATACTATATACTGCTATATAGTCTAACATGCTGGGAGGTGCAGTTTTGCAACAGCTGGAGGCGCTCTGTTTGAGAAACAATGACCTATACTAAATATTATCATATAGTCCAACATGCTGAGAGTTGTAGTTTTGCAACAGCTGGAGGCACCCCTGGTTGGGAAACATTGACCTATCTCCTGAGTGTGGTAGGTGAACATCAGGGCATGTTCTGGAGCTGGGGGTGCAGGGCTCCTGAGTAGGGGAGGAGAATATCAATGCGGGTTCTGGAGCTGGGGGTGCAGGGCTCCTGAGTGTGGAAGTAGAATATCAATGCGGGTTCTGGAGCTGGGGGTGCAGGGCTCCTGAGTGTGGAAGGAGAATATCAATGCGGGTTCTGGAGCTGGGGGTGCAGGGCTCCTGAGTGTGGGAGGAGAATATCAATGCGGGTTCTGGAGCTGGGGGTGCAGGGCTCCTGAGTGTGGAAGGAGAATATCAATGCGGGTTCTGGAGCTGGGGGTGCAGGGCTCCTGAGTGTGGAAGGAGAATATCAATGCGGGTTCTGGAGCTGGGGGTGCAGGGCTCCTGAGTGTGGGAGGAGAATATCAATGCGGGTTCTGGAGCTGGGGGTGCAGGGCTCCTGAGTGTGGAAGGAGAATATCAATGCGGGTTCTGGGGCTGGGGGTGCAGGGCTCCTGAGTGTGGGAGGAGAACATCAGAAAGGGTTCTGGAGCTGGGGGTGCAGGGCTCCTGAGTGTGGAAGGAGAATATCAATGCGGGTTCTGGAGCTGGGGGTGCAGGGCTCCTGAGTGTGTGAGGAGATCATCAGAGCGGGTTCTGGAGCTAGGGGTGCAGGGCTCCTGAGTGTGGGAGGAGAACAATAGAACAGGTTCTGGAGCTGGGGGTGTAGGGCTCCTGAGTGTGGGAGGAGAACATCAGAACGGGTTCTCAAGCTGGGGGTGCAGGGCTCCTGAGTGTGGAAGGAGAATATCAATGCGGGTTCTGGAGCTGGGGGTGCAGGGCTCCTGAGTGTGGAAGGAGAATATCAATGCGGGTTCTGGAGCTGGGGGTGCAGGGCTCCTGAGTAGGGGAGGAGAATATCAATGCGGGTTCTGGAGCTGGGGGTGCAGGGCTCCTGAGTAAGGAAGTAGAATATCAATGCGGGTTCCGGAGCTGGGGGTACAGGGCTCCTGAGTGTGGAAGGAGAATATCAATGCAGGTTCTGGAGCTGGGGGTGCAGGGCTCCTGGGTGTGGAAGGAGAATATCAATGCGGGTTCTGGAGCTGGGGGTGCAGGGCTCCTGAGTGTGGGAGGAGAATATCAATGCGGGTTCTGGAGCTGGGGGTGCAGGGCTCCTGAGTGTGGAATGAGAATATCAATGCGGATTCTGGAGCTGGGGGTGCAGGGCTCCTGAGTGTGGGAGGAGAATATCAATGCGGGTTCTGGAGGTAGGGGTGCAGGGCTCCTGAGTGTGGGAGGAGAATATCAGAGCGTGTTCTGGAGCTGGACATGCAGGGCTCCTGAGTGTGGGAGGAGAACATCAGAGCGTGTTCTGGAGCTGGGGGTGCAGGGCTCCTGAGTGTGGGAGGAGAATATCAATGCGAGTTCTGGAGCTGGGGGTGCAGGGCTCCTGAGTGTGGGAGGAGAACATCAGAACGGCTTCTGGAGCTGGGGGTGTAGGGCTCCTGAGTGTGGGAGGAGAACATCAGAGCGTGTTCTGGAGCTGGGGGTGCAGGGCTCCTGAGTGTGGGAGGAGAACATCAGAGCGTGTTCTGGAGCTGGGGGTGCAGGGCTCCTGAGTGTGGGAGGAGAACATCAGAACGGCTTCTGGAGCTGGGGGTGTAGGGCTCCTGAGTGTGGGAGGAGAACATCAGAGCGTGTTCTGGAGCTGGGGGTGTAGGGCTCCTGAGTGTGGGAGGAGAACATCAGAGCGTGTTCTGGAGCTGGGGGTGCAGGGCTCCTGAGTGTGGGAGGAAAATATCAATGCGGCTTCTGGAGGTAGGGGTGCAGGGCTCCTGAGTGTGGGAGGAGAATATCAGAGCGTGTTCTGGAGCTGGACGTGCAGGGCTCCTGAGTGTGGGAGGAGAACATCAGAGCGTGTTCTGGAGCTGGGGGTGCAGGGCTCCTGAGTGTGGGAGGAGAATATCAATGCGAGCTCTGGAGCTGGGGGTGCAGGGCTCCTGAGTGTGGGAGGAGAACATCAGAACGGCTTCTGGAGCTGGGGGTGTAGGGCTCCTGAGTGTGGGAGGAGAACATCAGAGCGTTTTCTGGAGCTGCGGGTGCAGGGCTCCTGAGTGTGGGAGGAGATAATCAAAACGGGTTCTGGAGCTGGGGGTGTAGGGCTCCTGAGTGTGGGAGGAGAACATCAGAGCGTGTTCTGGAGCTGGGGGTGCAGGGCTCCTGAGTGTGGGAGAAGATAATCAAAACGGGTTCTGGAGCTGGGGGTGTAGGGCTCCTGAGTGTGGGAGGAGAACATCAGAGCGTGTTCTGGAGCTGGTGGTGCAGGGCTTCTGAGTGTGGGAGGAGAATATCAATGCGGCTTCTGGAGGTGGGGGTGCAGGTCTCCTGAATGTGGGAGGAGAATATCAGAGCGTGTTCTGGAGCTGGGAGTGCAGGGCTCCTGAGTGTGGGAGGAGAACATCAGAGCGTGTTCTGGAGCTGGGGGTGCAGGGCTCCTGAGTGTGGGAGGAGAATATCAATGCGGGTTCTGGAACTGGGGGTGCAGGGCTCCTGAGTGTGGGAGGAGAACATCAGAACGGGTTCTGGAGCTGGGGGTGCAGGGCTCCTGAGTGTGGGAGGAGAACATCAGAGCGTGTTCTGGAGCTGGGGGTGCAGGGCTCCTGAGTGTGGGAGGAGAATATCAATGCGGCTTCTGTAGGTGGGGGTGCAGTGCTCCTGAGTGTGGGAGGAGAACATCAGAGCGTGTTCTGGAGCTGGGGGTGCAGGGCTCCTGAATGTGGGAGGAGATAATCAGAACGGGTTCTGGAGCTGGGGGTGTAGGGCTCCTGAGTGTGGGAGGAGAACATCAGAGCGTGTTCTGGAGCTGGGGGTGCGGGGCTCCTGAGTGTAGGAGGAGAATATCAGAGCATGTTCTGGAGATAGGGGTGCTGGGCTCCTGAGTGTGGGAGGAGAACATCAGAGCGTGTTCTGGAGCTGGGGGTGCAGGGCTCCTGAGTGTGGGAGGAGAACATCAGAGCGTGTTCTGGAGCTTGGGGTGCGGGGCTCCTGAGTGTTTGAGGAGAACATCAGAGCGTGTTCTGGAGCTGGGGGTGCAGGGCTCCTGAGAGTGGGAGGAGATCATCAGAATGGGTTCTGGAGCTGGGGGTGCAGGGCTCCTGAGTGTGGGAGGAGAACATCATAACAGGTTCTGGAGCTGGGGGTGCAGGGCTCCTGAGTGTGGAAGGAGAATATTAATGCAGGTTCTGGAGCTGGGGGTGCAGGGCCCCTGAGTGTGGAAGGAGAATATCAATGCAGGTTCTGGAGCTGGGGGTGCAGGGCTCCTGAGTGTGGGAGGAGATCATCAGAGCGGGATCTGGAGCTGGGGGTGCAGGGCTCCTGAGTGTGGGAGGAGAAAATCAATGCGGCTTCTGGAGGTGTGGGTGCAGGGCTCCTGAGTGTGGGAGGAGATCATCAGAGCGGGATCTGGAGCTTGGGGTGCAGGGCTCCTGAGTGTGGGAGGAGAATATCAATGCGGCTTCTGGAGGTGGGGGTGCAGGGCTCCTGAGTGTGGGAGGAGAATATCAGAGCGTGTTCTAGAGCTGGGGGTGCAGGGCTCCTGAGTGTGGGAGGAGAACATCAGAGCGTGTTCTGGAGCTGGGGGTGCAGGGCTCCTGAGTGTGGGAGGAGAATATCAATGCGACTTCTGGAGCTGGGGGTGCAGGGCTCCTGAGTGTGGGAGGAGAACATCAGAGCGTGTTCTGGAGCTGGGGGTGCAGGGCTCCTGAGTGTGGGAGGAGATCATCAGAACGGTTTCTGGAGCTGGGGGTGCAGGGCTCCTGAGTGTGGGAGGAGAACATCAGAGCGGGTTCTGGAGCTGGGGGTGCAGGGCTCCTGAGTGTGGGAGGAGAACATCAGAGCGTGTTCTGGAGCTGGGGGTGCAGGGCTCCTGAGTGTGGGAGGAGAACATCAGAGCGTGTTCTGGAGTTGGGGGTGCAGGGCTCCTGAGTGTAGGAGGAGAATATCAAAGCGTGTTCTGGAGCTGGGGGTGCAGGGCTCCTGAGTGTGGGAGGAGATCATCAGAGCGTGTTCTGGAGCTGGGGGTGCAGGGCTCCTGAGTGTGGGAGGAGAACATCAGAGCGGGTTCTGGAGCTAGGGGTGCAGGGCTCCTGAGTGTAGGAGGAGAACATCAGAGGGTGTTCTGGAGCTGGGTGTGCGGGGCTCCTGAGTGTGGGAGGAGAACATCAGAGAGTGTTCTGGAGCTGGGGGTGCAGGGCTCCTGAGTGTGGGAGGAGAACATCAGAGAGTGTTCTGGAGCTGGGGGTGCAGGGCTCCTGAGTGTGGGAGGAGAACATCAGAGCGTGTTCTGGAGCTGGGGTTGCGGGGCTCCTGAGTGTGGGAGGAGAACATCAGAGCGTGTTCTGGAGCTGGGGGTGCAGGGCTCCTGAGTGTGGGAGGAGAATATCAATGCGAGTTCTGGAGCTGGGGGTGCAGGGCTCCTGAGGGTGGGAGGAGAATATCAATGCGGCTTCTGGAGGTGGGGGTGCAGGGCTCCTGAGTGTGGGAGGAAAATATCAGAGCGTGTTCTGGAGCTGGGGGTGCAGGGCTCCTGAGTGTGGTAGGAGAACATCAGAGCGTGTTCTGGAGCTGGGGGTGCAGGGCTCCTGAGTGTGGGAGGAGAATATCAATGCGAGTTCTGGAGCTGGGGGTGCAGGGCTCCTGAGGGTGGGAGGAAAACATCAGAGCGTGTTCTGGAGCTGGGGGTGCAGTGCTCCTGAGTGTGGGAGGAGAATATCAATGCGGGTTCTGGAGCTGGGGGTGCAGGGCTCCTGAGTGTGGGAGGAGAATATCAATGCGGCTTCTGGAGTTGGGGGTGCAGGGCTCCTGAGTGTGGGAGGAGAACATCAGAGCGTGTTCTGGAGCTGGGGGTGCAGGGCTCCTGAGAGTGGGAGGAGAACATCAGAGCGTGTTCTGGTGCTGGGGGTGTACGGCTCCTGAGTGTGGGAGGAGAACATCAGAGCGTGTTCAGGAGCTGGGGGTGCAGGGCTCCTGAGTGTGGGAGGAGATCATTAGAACGGGTTCTGGAGCTGGGGGTGCAGGGCTCCCGAGTGTGGGAGGAGAACATCAGAACAGGTTGTGGAGCTGGGGGTGCAGGGCTCCTGAGTGTGGGAGGAGATAATCAAAACGGGTTCTGGAGCTGAAGGTGTAGGGCTCCTGAGTGTGGGAGGAGAACATCAGAGCGTGTTCTGGAGCTGGGGGTGCAGGGCTCCTGAGTGTGGAAGGAGATAATCAAAACGGGTTCTGGAGCTGGGGGTGTAGGGCTCCTGAGTGTGGGAGGAGAACATCAGAGCGTGTTCTGGAGCTGGTGGTGCAGGGCTTCTGAGTGTGGGAGGAGAATATCAATGCGGCTTCTGGAGGTGGGGGTGCAGGGCTCCTGAGTGTGGGAGGAGAACATCAGAGCGTGTTCTGGTGCTGGGGGTGTACGGCTTCTGAGTGTGGGAGGAGAATATCAGAGCGTGTTCTGGAGCTGGGAGTGCAGGGCTCCTGAGTGTGGGAGGAGAACATCAGAGCGTGTTCTGGAGCTGGGGGTGCAGGGCTCCTGAGTGTGGGAGGAGAATATCAATGCGGGTTCTGGAACTGGGGCTGCAGGGCTCCTGAGTGTGGGAGGAGAACATCAGAATGGGTTCTGGAGCTGGGGGTGCAGGGCTCCTGAGTGTGGGAGGAGAACATCAGAGCGTGTTCTGGAGCTGGGGGTGCAGGGCTCCTGAGTGTGGGAGGAGAATATCAATGCGGCTTCTGTAGGTGGGGGTGCAGGGCTCCTGAGTGTGGGAGGAGATAATCAGAACGGTTTCTGGAGCTGGGGGTGCAGGGCTCCTGAGTGTGGGAGGAGAACATCAGAGCGGGTTCTGGAGCTGGGGGTGCAGGGTTCCTGAGTGTGGGAGGAGAACATCAGAGCGTGTTCTGGAGCTGGGGGTGCAGGGCTCCTGAGTGTGGGAGGAGAACATCAGAGGTGGTTCTGGAGCTGGGGGTGCAGGGCTCCTGAGTGTAGGAGGAGAATATCAAAGCGTGTTCTGGAGCTGGGGGTGCAGGGCTCCTGAGTGTGGGAGGAGATCATCAGAGCGTGTTCTGGAGCTGGGGATGCAGGGCTCCTGAGTGTGGGAGGAGAACATCAGAGCGGGTTCTGGAGCTGGGGGTGCAGGGCTCCTGAGTGTAGGAGGAGAACATCAGAGGGTGTTCTGGAGCTGGGTGTGCGGGGCTCCTGAGTGTGGGAGGAGAACATCAGAGAGTGTTCTGGAGCTGGGGGTGCAGGGCTCCTGAGTGTGGGAGGAGAAGATCAGAGCGTGTTCTGGAGCAGGGGGTGCGGGGCTCCTGAGTGTGGGAGGAGAACATCAGAGCGTGTTCTGGAGCTGGGGGTGCAGGGCTCCTGAGTGTGGGAGGAGATCATCAGAACGGGTTCTGGAGCTGGGGGTGCAGGGCTCCTGAGTGTGGGAGGAGAACATCAGAGGGTTTTCTGGAGCTGGGGGTGCAGGGCTCCTGAGTGTGGGAGGAGATCATCAGAGCGTGTTTTGGAGCTTGGGGTGCAGGGCTCCTGAGTGTGGGAGGAGAACATCAGAGCGTGTTCTGGAGCTGGGGGTGCAGGGCTCCTGAGTGTGGGAGGAGAATATCAATGTGGCTTCTGGAGGTGGGGGTGCAGGGCTCCTGAGTGTGGGAGGAGAATATCAGAGCGTGTTCTGGAGCTGGGGGTGCAGGGCTCCTGAGTGTGGAATGAGAATATCAATGCGGATTCTGGAGCTGGGGGTGCAGGGCTCCTGAGTGTGGGAGGAGAATATCAATGCGGGTTCTGGAGGTAGGGGTGCAGGGCTCCTGAGTGTGGGAGGAGAATATCAGAGCGTGTTCTGGAGCTGGACGTGCAGGGCTCCTGAGTGTGGGAGGAGAACATCAGAGCGTGTTCTGGAGCTGGGGGTGCAGGGCTCCTGAGTGTGGGAGGAGAATATCAATGCGAGTTCTGGAGCTGGGGGTGCAGGGCTCCTGAGTGTGGGAGGAGAACATCAGAACGGCTTCTGGAGCTGGGGGTGTAGGGCTCCTGAGTGTGGGAGGAGAACATCAGAGCGTGTTCTGGAGCTGGGGGTGCAGGGCTCCTGAGTGTGGGAGGAGAACATCAGAGCGTGTTCTGGAGCTGGGGGTGCAGGGCTCCTGAGTGTGGGAGGAGAACATCAGAACGGCTTCTGGAGCTGGGGGTGTAGGGCTCCTGAGTGTGGGAGGAGAACATCAGAGCGTGTTCTGGAGCTGGGGGTGTAGGGCTCCTGAGTGTGGGAGGAGAACATCAGAGCGTGTTCTGGAGCTGGGGGTGCAGGGCTCCTGAGTGTGGGAGGAAAATATCAATGCGGCTTCTGGAGGTAGGGGTGCAGGGCTCCTGAGTGTGGGAGGAGAATATCAGAGCGTGTTCTGGAGCTGGACGTGCAGGGCTCCTGAGTGTGGGAGGAGAACATCAGAGCGTGTTCTGGAGCTGGGGGTGCAGGGCTCCTGAGTGTGGGAGGAGAATATCAATGCGAGCTCTGGAGCTGGGGGTGCAGGGCTCCTGAGTGTGGGAGGAGAACATCAGAACGGCTTCTGGAGCTGGGGGTGTAGGGCTCCTGAGTGTGGGAGGAGAACATCAGAGCGTTTTCTGGAGCTGCGGGTGCAGGGCTCCTGAGTGTGGGAGGAGATAATCAAAACGGGTTCTGGAGCTGGGGGTGTAGGGCTCCTGAGTGTGGGAGGAGAACATCAGAGCGTGTTCTGGAGCTGGGGGTGCAGGGCTCCTGAGTGTGGGAGAAGATAATCAAAACGGGTTCTGGAGCTGGGGGTGTAGGGCTCCTGAGTGTGGGAGGAGAACATCAGAGCGTGTTCTGGAGCTGGTGGTGCAGGGCTTCTGAGTGTGGGAGGAGAATATCAATGCGGCTTCTGGAGGTGGGGGTGCAGGTCTCCTGAATGTGGGAGGAGAATATCAGAGCGTGTTCTGGAGCTGGGAGTGCAGGGCTCCTGAGTGTGGGAGGAGAACATCAGAGCGTGTTCTGGAGCTGGGGGTGCAGGGCTCCTGAGTGTGGGAGGAGAATATCAATGCGGGTTCTGGAACTGGGGGTGCAGGGCTCCTGAGTGTGGGAGGAGAACATCAGAACGGGTTCTGGAGCTGGGGGTGCAGGGCTCCTGAGTGTGGGAGGAGAACATCAGAGCGTGTTCTGGAGCTGGGGGTGCAGGGCTCCTGAGTGTGGGAGGAGAATATCAATGCGGCTTCTGTAGGTGGGGGTGCAGTGCTCCTGAGTGTGGGAGGAGAACATAGGAGCGTGTTCTGGAGCTGGGGGTGCAGGGCTCCTGAATGTGGGAGGAGATAATCAGAACGGGTTCTGGAGCTGGGGGTGTAGGGCTCCTGAGTGTGGGAGGAGAACATCAGAGCGTGTTCTGGAGCTGGGGGTGCGGGGCTCCTGAGTGTAGGAGGAGAATATCAGAGCATGTTCTGGAGATAGGGGTGCTGGGCTCCTGAGTGTGGGAGGAGAACATCAGAGCGTGTTCTGGAGCTGGGGGTGCAGGGCTCCTGAGTGTGGGAGGAGAACATCAGAGCGTGTTCTGGAGCTTGGGGTGCGGGGCTCCTGAGTGTTTGAGGAGAACATCAGAGCGTGTTCTGGAGCTGGGGGTGCAGGGCTCCTGAGAGTGGGAGGAGATCATCAGAATGGGTTCTGGAGCTGGGGGTGCAGGGCTCCTGAGTGTGGGAGGAGAACATCATAACAGGTTCTGGAGCTGGGGGTGCAGGGCTCCTGAGTGTGGAAGGAGAATATTAATGCAGGTTCTGGAGCTGGGGGTGCATGGCCCCTGAGTGTGGAAGGAGAATATCAATGCAGGTTCTGGAGCTGGGGGTGCAGGGCTCCTGAGTGTGGGAGGAGATCATCAGAGCGGGATCTGGAGCTGGGGGTGCAGGGCTCCTGAGTGTGGGAGGAGAAAATCAATGCGGCTTCTGGAGGTGTGGGTGCAGGGCTCCTGAGTGTGGGAGGAGATCATCAGAGCGGGATCTGGAGCTTGGGGTGCAGGGCTCCTGAGTGTGGGAGGAGAATATCAATGCGGCTTCTGGAGGTGGGGGTGCAGGGCTCCTGAGTGTGGGAGGAGAATATCAGAGCGTGTTCTAGAGCTGGGGGTGCAGGGCTCCTGAGTGTGGGAGGAGAACATCAGAGCGTGTTCTGGAGCTGGGGGTGCAGGGCTCCTGAGTGTGGGAGGAGAATATCAATGCGACTTCTGGAGCTGGGGGTGCAGGGCTCCTGAGTGTGGGAGGAGAACATCAGAGCGTGTTCTGGAGCTGGGGGTGCAGGGCTCCTGAGTGTGGGAGGAGATCATCAGAACGGTTTCTGGAGCTGGGGGTGCAGGGCTCCTGAGTGTGGGAGGAGAACATCAGAGCGGGTTCTGGAGCTGGGGGTGCAGGGCTCCTGAGTGTGGGAGGAGAACATCAG
Organism: Hyla sarda; assembly: GCF_029499605.1. Lineage (NCBI taxonomy): Eukaryota > Metazoa > Chordata > Amphibia > Anura > Hylidae > Hyla > Hyla sarda. The sequence continues at coordinate 620,252,419 of NC_079189.1, forward strand.
AGCGTGTTCTGGAGCTGGGGGTGCAGGGCTCCTGAGTGTGGGAGGAGAACATCAGAGCGTGTTCTGGAGCTGGGGGTGCAGGGCTCCTGAGTGTAGGAGGAGAATATCAAAGCGTGTTCTGGAGCTGGGGGTGCAGGGCTCCTGAGTGTGGGAGGAGATCATCAGAGCGTGTTCTGGAGCTGGGGGTGCAGGGCTCCTGAGTGTGGGAGGAGAACATCAGAGCGGGTTCTGGAGCTAGGGGTGCAGGGCTCCTGAGTGTAGGAGGAGAACATCAGAGGGTGTTCTGGAGCTGGGTGTGCGGGGCTCCTGAGTGTGGGAGGAGAACATCAGAGAGTGTTCTGGAGCTGGGGGTGCAGGGCTCCTGAGTGTGGGAGGAGAACATCAGAGAGTGTTCTGGAGCTGGGGGTGCAGGGCTCCTGAGTGTGGGAGGAGAACATCAGAGCGTGTTCTGGAGCTGGGGTTGCGGGGCTCCTGAGTGTGGGAGGAGAACATCAGAGCGTGTTCTGGAGCTGGGGGTGCAGGGCTCCTGAGTGTGGGAGGAGAATATCAATGCGAGTTCTGGAGCTGGGGGTGCAGGGCTCCTGAGGGTGGGAGGAGAATATCAATGCGGCTTCTGGAGGTGGGGGTGCAGGGCTCCTGAGAGTGGGAGGAAAATATCAGAGCGTGTTCTGGAGCTGGGGGTGCAGGGCTCCTGAGTGTGGTAGGAGAACATCAGAGCGTGTTCTGGAGCTGGGGGTGCAGGGCTCCTGAGTGTGGGAGGAGAATATCAATGCGAGTTCTGGAGCTGGGGGTGCAGGGCTCCTGAGGGTGGGAGGAAAACATCAGAGCGTGTTCTGGAGCTGGGGGTGCAGTGCTCCTGAGTGTGGGAGGAGAATATCAATGCGGGTTCTGGAGCTGGGGGTGCAGGGCTCCTGAGTGTGGGAGGAGAATATCAATGCGGCTTCTGGAGGTGGGGGTGCAGGGCTCCTGAGTGTGGGAGGAGAACATCAGAGCGTGTTCTGGAGCTGGGGGTGCAGGGCTCCTGAGTGTGGGAGGAGAACATCAGAGCGTGTTCTGGTGCTGGGGGTGTACGGCTCCTGAGTGTGGGAGGAGAACATCAGAGCGTGTTCAGGAGCTGGGGGTGCAGGGCTCCTGAGTGTGGGAGGAGATCATTAGAACAGGTTCTGGAGCTGGGGGTGCAGGGCTCCCGAGTGTGGGAGGAGAACATCAGAACAGGTTGTGGAGCTGGGGGTGCAGGGCTCCTGAGTGTGGGAGGAGATAATCAAAACGGGTTCTGGAGCTGAAGGTGTAGGGCTCCTGAGTGTGGGAGGAGAACATCAGAGCGTGTTCTGGAGCTGGGGGTGCAGGGCTCCTGAGTGTGGGAGGAGATAATCAAAACGGGTTCTGGAGCTGGGGGTGTAGGGCTCCTGAGTGTGGGAGGAGAACATCAGAGCGTGTTCTGGAGCTGGTGGTGCAGGGCTTCTGAGTGTGGGAGGAGAATATCAATGCGGCTTCTGGAGGTGGGGGTGCAGGGCTCCTGAGTGTGGGAGGAGAACATCAGAGCGTGTTCTGGTGCTGGGGGTGTACGGCTTCTGAGTGTGGGAGGAGAATATCAGAGCGTGTTCTGGAGCTGGGAGTGCAGGGCTCCTGAGTGTGGGAGGAGAACATCAGAGCGTGTTCTGGAGCTGGGGGTGCAGGGCTCCTGAGTGTGGGAGGAGAATATCAATGCGGGTTCTGGAACTGGGGCTGCAGGGCTCCTGAGTGTGGGAGGAGAACATCAGAACGGGTTCTGGAGCTGGGGGTGCAGGGCTCCTGAGTGTGGGAGGAGAACATCAGAGCGTGTTCTGGAGCTGGGGGTGCAGGGCTCCTGAGTGTGGGAGGAGAATATCAATGCGGCTTCTGTAGGTGGGGGTGCAGGGCTCCTGAGTGTGGGAGGAGATAATCAGAACGGTTTCTGGAGCTGGGGGTGCAGGGCTCCTGAGTGTGGGAGGAGAACATCAGAGCGGGTTCTGGAGCTAGGGGTGCAGGGCTCCTGAGTGTGGGAGGAGAACATCAGAGCGTGTTCTGGAGCTGGGGGTGCAGGGCTCCTGAGTGTGGGAGGAGAACATCAGAGGTGGTTCTGGAGCTGGGGGTGCAGGGCTCCTGAGTGTAGGAGGAGAATATCAAAGCGTGTTCTGGAGCTGGGGGTGCAGGGCTCCTGAGTGTGGGAGGAGATCATCAGAGCGTGTTCTGGAGCTGGGGATGCAGGGCTCCTGAGTGTGGGAGGAGAACATCAGAGCGGGTTCTGGAGCTGGGGGTGCAGGGCTCCTGAGTGTAGGAGGAGAACATCAGAGGGTGTTCTGGAGCTGGGTGTGCGGGGCTCCTGAGTGTGGGAGGAGAACATCAGAGAGTGTTCTGGAGCTGGGGGTGCAGGGCTCCTGAGTGTGGGAGGAGAAGATCAGAGCGTGTTCTGGAGCAGGGGGTGCGGGGCTCCTGAGTGTGGGAGGAGAACATCAGAGCGTGTTCTGGAGCTGGGGGTGCAGGGCTCCTGAGTGTGGGAGGAGATCATCAGAACGGGTTCTGGAGCTGGGGGTGCAGGGCTCCTGAGTGTGGGAGGAGAACATCAGAGGGTTTTCTGGAGCTGGGGGTGCAGGGCTCCTGAGTGTGGGAGGAGATCATCAGAGCGTGTTTTGGAGCTTGGGGTGCAGGGCTCCTGAGTGTGGGAGGATAACATCAGAGCGTGTTCTGGAGCTGGGGGTGCAGGGCTCCTGAGTGTGGGAGGAGAATATCAATGTGGCTTCTGGAGGTGGGGGTGCAGGGCTCCTGAGTGTGGGAGGAGAATATCAGAGCGTGTTCTGGAGCTGGGGGTGCAGGGCTCCTGAGTGTGGTAGGAGAACATCAGAGCGTGTTCTGGAGCTGGGGGTGCAGGGCTCCTGAGTGTGGGAAGAGAATATCAATGCGAGTTCTGGAGCTGGGGGTGCAGGGCTCCTGAGGGTGGGAGGAAAACATCAGAGCGTGTTCTGGAGCTGGGGGTGCAGTGCTCCTGAGTGTGGGAGGAGAATATCAATGCGGGTTCTGGAGCTGGGGGTGCAGGGCTCCTGAGTGTGGGAGGAGAATATCAATGCGGCTTCTGGAGGTGGGGGTGCAGGGCTCCTGAGTGTGGGAGGAGAACATCAGAGCGTGTTCTGGAGCTGGGGGTGCAGGGCTCCTGAGTGTGGGAGGAGATCATCAGAACGGTTTCTGGAGCTGGGGGTGCAGGGCTCCTGAGTGTGGGAGGAGAACATCAAAGCGGGTTCTGGAGCTGGGGGTGCAGGGCTCCTGAGTGTGGGAGGAGAACATCAGAGCGTGTTCTGGAGCTGGGGGTGCAGGGCTCCTGAGTGTGGGAGGAGAACATCAGAGGTGGTTCTGGAGCTGGGGGTGCAGGGCTCCTGAGTGTAGGAGGAGAATATCAAAGCGTGTTCTGGAGCTGGGGGTGCAGGGCTCCTGAGTGTGGGAAGAGATCATCAGAGCGTGTTCTGGAGCTGGGGGTGCAGGGCTCCTGAGTGTGGGAGGAGAACATCAGAGCGTGTTCTGGTGCTGGGGGTGTAGGGCTCCTGAGTGTGGGAGGAGAACATCAGAGCGTGTTCAGGAGCTGGGGGTGCAGGGCTCCTGAGTGTGGGAGGAGATCATTAGAACGGGTTCTGGAGCTGGGGGTGCAGGGCTCCCAAGTGTGGGAGGAGAACATCAGAACGGGTTCTGGAGCTGGGGGTGCAGGGCTCCTGAGTGTGGGAGGAGAACATCAGAACGGGTTCTGGAGCTGGGGGTGCAGGGCTCCTGAGTGTGGGAGGAGAACATCAGAGCGTGTTCTGGAGCTGGGGGTGCAGGGCTCCTGAGTGTGGCAGGAGATAATCAAAACGGGTTCTGGAGCTGGGGGTGTAGGGCTCCTGAGTGTGGGAGGAGAACATCAGAGCGTGTTCTGGAGCTGGTGGTGCAGGGCTTCTGAGTGTGGGAGGAGAATATCAATGCGGCTTCTGGAGGTGGGGGTGCAGGGCTTCTGAGTGTGGGAGGAGAATATCAGAGCGTGTTCTGGTGCTGGGAGTGCAGGGCTCCTGAGTGTGGGAGGAGAACATCAGAGCGTGTTCTGGAGCTGGGGGTGCAGGGCTCCTGAGTGTGGGAGGAGAATATCAATGCGGGTTCTGGAACTGGGGGTGCAGGGCTCCTGAGTGTGGGAGGAGAACATCAGAACGGGTTCTGGAGCTGGGGGTGCAGGGCTCCTGAGTGTGGGAGGAGAACATCAATGCGTGTTCTGGAGCTGGGGGTGCAGGGCTCCTGAGTGTGGGAGGAGAATATCAATGCGGCTTCTGTAGGTGGGGGTGCAGGGCTCCTGAGTGTGGGAGGAGAACATCAGAGCGTGTTCTGGAGCTGGGGGTGCAGGGCTCCTGAGTGTGGGAGGAGATAATCAGAACGGGTTCTGGAGCTGGGGGTGTAGGGCTCCTGAGTGTGGGAGGAGAACATCAGAGCGTTTTTTGGAGCTGGGGGTGCAGGGCTCCTGAGTGTGGGAGGAGATAATCAGAACGGGTTCTGGAGATGGGGGTGCTGGGCTCCTGAGTGTGGGAGGAGAACATCAGAGCGTGTTCTGGAGCTGGGGGTGCAGGGCTCCTGAGTGTGGGAGGAGAACATCAGAGCGTGTTCTGGAGCTTGGGGTGCGGGGCTCCTGAGTGTTTGAGGAGAACATCAGAGCGTGTTCTGGAGCTGGGGGTGCAGGGCTCCTGAGAGTGGGAGGAGATCATCAGAACGGGTTCTGGAGCTGGGGGTGCAGGGCTCCTGAGTGTGGGAGGAGAACATCAGAACAGGTTCTGGAGCTTGGGGTGCGGGGCTCCTGAGTGTTTGAGGAGAACATCAGAGCGTGTTCTGGAGCTGGGGGTGCAGGGCTCCTGAGTGTGGGAGGAGATCATCAGAACGGGTTCTGGAGCTGGGGATGCAGGGCTCCTGAGTGTGGGAGGAGAACATCAGAGCGGGTTCTGGAGCTGGGGGTGCAGGGCTCCTGAGTGTAGGAGGAGAACATCAGAGGGTGTTCTGGAGCTGGGTGTGCGGGGCTCCTGAGTGTGGGAGGAGAACATCAGAGAGTGTTCTGGAGCTGGGGGTGCAGGGCTCCTGAGTGTGGGAGGAGAAGATCAGAGCGTGTTCTGGAGCAGGGGGTGCGGGGCTCCTGAGTGTGGGAGGAGAACATCAGAGCGTGTTCTGGAGCTGGGGGTGCAGGTCTCCTGAGTGTGGGAGGAGATCATCAGAACGGGTTCTGGAGCTGGGGGTGCAGGGCTCCTGAGTGTGGGAGGAGAACATCAGAGGGTTTTCTGGAGCTGGGGGTGCAGGGCTCCTGAGTGTGGGAGGAGATCATCAGAGCGTGTTTTGGAGCTTGGGGTGCAGGGCTCCTGAGTGTGGGAGGAGAACATCAGAGCGTGTTCTGGAGCTGGGGGTGCAGGGCTCCTGAGTGTGGGAGGAGAATATCAATGTGGCTTCTGGAGGTGGGGGTGCAGGGCTCCTGAGTGTGGGAGGAGAATATCAGAGCGTGTTCTGGAGCTGGGGGTGCAGGGCTCCTGAGTGTGGTAGGAGAACATCAGAGCGTGTTCTGGAGCTGGGGGTGCAGGGCTCCTGAGTGTGGGAAGAGAATATCAATGCGAGTTCTGGAGCTGGGGGTGCAGGGCTCCTGAGGGTGGGAGGAAAACATCAGAGCGTGTTCTGGAGCTGGGGGTGCAGTGCTCCTGAGTGTGGGAGGAGAATATCAATGCGGGTTCTGGAGCTGGGGGTGCAGGGCTCCTGAGTGTGGGAGAAGAATATCAATGCGGCTTCTAGAGGTGGGGGTGCAGGGCTCCTGAGTGTGGGAGGAGAACATCAGAGCGTGTTCTGGAGCTGGGGGTGCAGGGCTCCTGAGTGTGGGAGGAGATCATCAGAACGGTTTCTGGAGCTGGGGGTGCAGGGCTCCTGAGTGTGGGAGGAGAACATCAGAGCGGGTTCTGGAGCTGGGGGTGCAGGGCTCCTGAGTGTGGGAGGAGAACATCAGAGCGTGTTCTGGAGCTGGGGGTGCAGGGCTCCTGAGTGTGGGAGGAGAACATCAGAGGTGGTTCTGGAGCTGGGGGTGCAGGGCTCCTGAGTGTAGGAGGAGAATATCAAAGCGTGTTCTGGAGCTGGGGGTGCAGGGCTCCTGAGTGTGGGAAGAGATCATCAGAGCGTGTTCTGGAGCTGGGGGTGCAGGGCTCCTGAGTGTGGGAGGAGAACATCAGAGCGTGTTCTGGTGCTGGGGGTGTAGGGCTCCTGAGTGTGGGAGGAGAACATCAGAGCGTGTTCAGGAGCTGGGGGTGCAGGGCTCCTGAGTGTGGGAGGAGATCATTAGAACGGGTTCTGGAGCTGGGGGTGCAGGGCTCCCAAGTGTGGGAGGAGAACATCAGAACGGGTTCTGGAGCTGGGGGTGCAGGGCTCCTGAGTGTGGGAGGAGAACATCAGAACGGGTTCTGGAGCTGGGGGTGCAGGGCTCCTGAGTGTGGGAGGAGAACATCAGAGCGTGTTCTGGAGCTGGGGGTGCAGGGCTCCTGAGTGTGGGAGGAGATAATCAAAACGGGTTCTGGAGCTGGGGGTGTAGGGCTCCTGAGTGTGGGAGGAGAACATCAGAGCGTGTTCTGGAGCTGGTGGTGCAGGGCTTCTGAGTGTGGGAGGAGAATATCAATGCGGCTTCTGGAGGTGGGGGTGCAGGGCTTCTGAGTGTGGGAGGAGAATATCAGAGCGTGTTCTGGAGCTGGGAGTGCAGGGCTCCTGAGTGTGGGAGGAGAACATCAGAGCGTGTTCTGGAGCTGGGGGTGCAGGGCTCCTGAGTGTGGGAGGAGAATATCAATGCGGGTTCTGGAACTGGGGGTGCAGGGCTCCTGAGTGTGGGAGGAGAACATCAGAACGGGTTCTGGAGCTGGGGGTGCAGGGCTCCTGAGTGTGGGAGGAGAACATCAGAGCGTGTTCTGGAGCTGGGGGTGCAGGGCTCCTGAGTGTGGGAGGAGAATATCAATGCGGCTTCTGTAGGTGGGGGTGCAGGGCTCCTGAGTGTGGGAGGAGAACATCAGAGCGTGTTCTGGAGCTGGGGGTGCAGGGCTCCTGAGTGTGGGAGGAGATAATCAGAACGGGTTCTGGAGCTGGGGGTGTAGGGCTCCTGAGTGTGGGAGGAGAACATCAGAGCGTTTTTTGGAGCTGGGGGTGCAGGGCTCCTGAGTGTGGGAGGAGATAATCAGAACGGGTTCTGGAGATGGGGGTGCTGGGCTCCTGAGTGTGGGAGGAGAACATCAGAGCGTGTTCTGGAGCTGGGGGTGCAGGGCTCCTGAGTGTGGGAGGAGAACATCAGAGCGTGTTCTGGAGCTTGGGGTGCGGGGCTCCTGAGTGTTTGAGGAGAACATCAGAGCGTGTTCTGGAGCTGGGGGTGCAGGGCTCCTGAGAGTGGGAGGAGATCATCAGAACGGGTTCTGGAGCTGGGGGTGCAGGGCTCCTGAGTGTGGGAGGAGAACATCAGAACAGGTTCTGGAGCTGGGGGTGCAGGGCTCCTGAGTGTGGAAGGAGAATATCAATGCAGGTTCTGGGGCTGGGGGTGCAGGGCTCCTGAGTGTGGGAGGAGAATATCAATGCGGGTTCTGGAGCTGGGGGTGCAGGGCTCCTGAGTGTGGGAGGAGATCATCAGAACAGGTTCTGGAGCTGGGGGTGCAGGGCTCCTGAGTGTGGGAGGAGAACATCAGAGCGTGTTCTGGTGCTGGGGGTGTAGGGCTCCTGAGTGTGGGAGGAGAACATCAGAGCGTGTTCAGGAGCTGGGGGTGCAGGGCTCCTGAGTGTGGGAGGAGATCATTAGAACGGGTTCTGGAGCTGGGGGTGCAGGGCTCCCAAGTGTGGGAGGAGAACATCAGAACGGGTTCTGGAGCTGGGGGTGCAGGGCTCCTGAGTGTGGGAGGAGAACATCAGAACGGGTTCTGGAGCTGGGGGTGCAGGGCTCCTGAGTGTGGGAGGAGAACATCAGAGCGTGTTCTGGAGCTGGGGGTGCAGGGCTCCTGAGTGTGGGAGGAGATAATCAAAACGGGTTCTGGAGCTGGGGGTGTAGGGCTCCTGAGTGTGGGAGGAGAACATCAGAGCGTGTTCTGGAGCTGGTGGTGCAGGGCTTCTGAGTGTGGGAGGAGAATATCAATGCGCTTCTGGAGGTGGGGGTGCAGGGCTTCTGAGTGTGGGAGGAGAATATCAGAGCGTGTTCTGGAGCTGGGAGTGCAGGGCTCCTGAGTGTGGGAGGAGAACATCAGAGCGTGTTCTGGAGCTGGGGGTGCAGGGCTCCTGAGTGTGGGAGGAGAATATCAATGCGGGTTCTGGAACTGGGGGTGCAGGGCTCCTGAGTGTGGGAGGAGAACATCAGAACGGGTTCTGGAGCTGGGGGTGCAGGGCTCCTGAGTGTGGGAGGAGAACATCAGAGCGTGTTCTGGAGCTGGGGGTGCAGGGCTCCTGAGTGTGGGAGGAGAATATCAATGCGGCTTCTGTAGGTGGGGGTGCAGGGCTCCTGAGTGTGGGAGGAGAACATCAGAGCGTGTTCTGGAGCTGGGGGTGCAGGGCTCCTGAGTGTGGGAGGAGATAATCAGAACGGGTTCTGGAGCTGGGGGTGTAGGGCTCCTGAGTGTGGGAGGAGAACATCAGAGCGTTTTTTGGAGCTGGGGGTGCAGGGCTCCTGAGTGTGGGAGGAGATAATCAGAACGGGTTCTGGAGATGGGGGTGCTGGGCTCCTGAGTGTGGGAGGAGAACATCAGAGCGTGTTCTGGAGCTGGGGGTGCAGGGCTCCTGAGTGTGGGAGGAGAACATCAGAGCGTGTTCTGGAGCTTGGGGTGCGGGGCTCCTGAGTGTTTGAGGAGAACATCAGAGCGTGTTCTGGAGCTGGGGGTGCAGGGCTCCTGAGAGTGGGAGGAGATCATCAGAACGGGTTCTGGAGCTGGGGGTGCAGGGCTCCTGAGTGTGGGAGGAGAACATCAGAACAGGTTCTGGAGCTGGGGGTGCAGGGCTCCTGAGTGTGGAAGGAGAATATCAATGCAGGTTCTGGGGCTGGGGGTGCAGGGCTCCTGAGTGTGGGAGGAGAATATCAATGCGGGTTCTGGAGCTGGGGGTGCAGGGCTCCTGAGTGTGGGAGGAGATCATCAGAACAGGTTCTGGAGCTGGGGGTGCAGGGCTCCTGAGTGTGGGAGGAGAACATCAGAACAGGTTCTGGAGCTGGGGGTGCAGGGCTCCTGAGTGTGGAAGGAGAATATCAATGCAGGTTCTGGGGCTGGGGTTGCAGGGCTCCTGAGTGCGGGAGGAGAACATCAGAACGGGTTCTGGAGCTTCGGGTGCAGGGCTCCTGAGTGTGGAAGGAGAATATCAATGCGGGTTCTGGAGCTGGGGGTGCAGGGCTCCTGAGTGTGGGAGGAGATCATCAGAGCGGGATCTGGAGCTGGGGGTGTAGGGCTCCTGAGTGTGGGAGGAGAACAATAGAACAGATTCTGGAGCTGGGGGTGCAGGGCTCCTGAGTGTGGGAGGAGAACATCAGAATGGGTTCTGGAGCTGGGGGTGCAGGGCTCCTGAGCGTGGGAGGAGAACATCAGAGCAGGTTCTGGAGCTGGGGGTGCAGGGCTCCAGAGTGTGGGAGGAGATCATCAGAACGGGTTCTGGAGCTGGGGGTGTAGGGCTCCTGAGTGTGGGAGGAGAACATCAGAGCATGTTCTGGAGCTGGGGGTGCAGGGCTCCTGAGTGTGGGAGGAGAATATCAATGCGGCTTCTGGAGGTGGGGGTGCAGGGCTCCTGAGTGTGGGAGGAGAACATCAGAGCGTGTTCTGGAGCTGGGGGTGCAGGGCTCCTGAGTGTGGGAGGAGAACATCAGAGCGTGTTCTGGAGCTGGGGGTGCAGGGCTCCTGAGTGTGGGAGGAGAATATCAATGCGACTTCTGGAGCTGGGGGTGCAGTGCTCCTGAGTGTGGGAGGAGAACATCAGAGCGTGTTCTGGAGCTGGGGGTGCAGGGCTCCTGAGTGTGGGAGGAGAATATCAATGCGGCTTCTGGAGGTGGGGGTGCAGGGCTCCTGAGTGTGGGAGGAGAACATCAGAGCGTGTTCTGGAGCTGGGGGTGCAGGGCTCCTGAGTGTGGGAGGAGATAATCAGAACGGTTTCTGGAGCTGGGGGTGCAGGGCTCCTGAGTGTGGGAGGAGAACATCAGAGCGTGTTCTGGAGCTGGGGGTGCAGGGCTCCTGAGTGTGGGAGGAGAACATCAGAGCGTGTTCTGGAGCTGGGGGTGCAGGGCTCCTGAGTGTGGGAGGAGAATATCAATGCGACTTCTGGAGCTGGGGGTGCAGTGCTCCTGAGTGTGGGAGGAGAACATCAGAGCGTGTTCTGGAGCTGGGGGTGCAGGGCTCCTGAGTGTGGGAGGAGAATATCAATGCGGCTTCTGGAGGTGGGGGTGCAGGGCTCCTGAGTGTGGGAGGAGAACATCAGAGCGTGTTCTGGAGCTGGGGGTGCAGGGCTCCTGAGTGTGGGAGGAGATAATCAGAACGGTTTCTGGAGCTGGGGGTGCAGGGCTCCTGAGTGTGGGAGGAGAACATCAGAGCGGGTTCTGGAGCTGGGGGTGCAGGGCTCCTGAGTGTGGGAGGAGAACATCAGAATGGGTTCTGGAGCTGGGGGTGCAGGGCTCCTGAGTGTGGGAGGAGAACATCAGAGGTGGTTCTGGAGCTGGATGTGCAGGGCTCCTGAGTGTAGGAGGAGAATATCAAAGCGTGTTCTGGAGCTGGGGGTGCAGGGCTCCTGAGTGTGGGAGGAGATCATCAGAGCGTGTTCTGGAGCTGGGGGTGCAGGGCTCCTGAGTGTGGGAGGAGAATATCAATGCGGCTTCTGGAGGTGGGGGTGCAGGGCTCCTGAGTGTGGGAGGAGAACAATAGAACAGATTCTGGAGCTGGGGGTGCAGGGCTCCTGAGTGTGGGAGGAGAACATCAGAGCGGGATCTGGAGCTGGGGGTGTAGGGCTCCTGAGTGTGGGAGGAGAACAATAGAACAGATTCTGGAGCTGGGGGTGCAGGGCTCCTGAGTGTGGGAGGAGAACATCAGAGCGGGTTCTGGAGCTGGGGGTGCAGGGCTCCTGAGTGTGGGAGGAGAACATCAGAATGGGTTCTGGAGCTGGGGGTGCAGGGCTCCTGAGTGTGGGAGGAGAACATCAGAGGTGGTTCTGGAGCTGGATGTGCAGGGCTCCTGAGTGTAGGAGGAGAATATCAAAGCGTGTTCTGGAGCTGGGGGTGTAGGGCTCCTGAGTGTGGGAGGAGATCATCAGAGCGTGTTCTGGAGCTGGGGGTGCAGGGCTCCTGAGTGTGGGAGGAGAACATGAGAGCGGGTTCTGGAGCTGGGGGTGCAGGGCTCCTGAGTGTAGGAGGAGAACATCAGAGGGTGTTCTGGAGCTGGGTGTGCGGGGCTCCTGAGTGTGGGAGGAGAACATCAGAGAGTGTTCTGGAGCTGGGGGTGCAGGGCTCTTGAGTGTGGGAGGAGAACATCAGAGCGTGTTCTGGAGCTGGGGGTGCAGGGCTCCTGAGTGTGGGAGGAGATCATCAGAACGGATTCTGGAGCTGGGGGTGCAGGGCTCCTGAGTGTGGGAGGAGAACATCAGAGGGTGTTCTGGAGCTGGGGGTGCAGGGCTCCTGAGTGCCGGAGGAGATCATCATAGCGTGTTCTGGAGCTTGGAGTGCAGGGCTCCTGAGTGTGGGAGGAGAACATCAGAGCGTGTTCTGGAGCTGGGGGTGCAGGGCTCCTGAGTGTGGGAGGAGAATATCAATGCGGCTTCTGGAGGTGGGGGTGCAGGGCTCCTGAGTGTGGAAGGAGAATATCAGAGCGTGTTCTGGAGCTGGGGGTGCAGGGCTCCTGAGTGTGGTAGGAGAACATCAGAGCGTGTTCTGGAGCTGGGGGTGCAGGGCTCCTGAGTGTGGGAGGAGAATATCAATGCGAGTTTTGCAGCTGGGGGTGCAGGGCTCCTGAGGGTGGGAGGAAAACATCAGAGCGTGTTCTGGAGCTGGGGGTGCAGTGCTCCTGAGTGTGGGAGGAGAATATCAATGCGGGTTCTGGAGCTGGGGGTGCAGGGCTCCTGAGTGTGGGAGGAGAATATCAATGCGGCTTCTGGAGGTGGGGGTGCAGGGCTCCTGAGTGTGGGAGGAGAACATCAGAGCGTGTTCTGGAGCTGGGGGTGCAGGGCTCCTGAGTGTGGGAGGAGATCATCAGAACGGGTTCTGGAGCTGGGGGTGCAGGGCTCCTGAGTGTGGGAGGAGAACATCAGAGGGTGTTCTGGAGCTGGGGGTGCAGGACTCCTGAGTGTGGGAGGAGATCATCAGAGCGGGTTCTGGAGCTGGGGGTGCAGGGCTCCTGAGTGTAGGAGGAGAATATCAGAGCGTGTTCTGGAGCTGGGGGTGCAGGGCTCCTGAGTGTGGGAGGAGATCATCAGAGCGTGTTCTGGAGCTGGGGGTGCAGGGCTCCTGTGTGTGGGAGGAGAACATCAGAGCGTGTTCTGGAGCTGGGGGTGCGGGGCTCCTGAGTGTGGGAGGAGAACATCAGAGCGTGTTCTGGATCTGGGGGTGCAGGGCTCCTGAGTGTGGGAGGAGATCATCGGAACGGGTTCTGGAGCTGGGGGTGTAGGGCTCCTGAGTGTGGGAGGAGATCATCAGAGCGGGTTCTGGAGCTGGGGGTGCAGGGCTCCTGAGTGTCGGAGAAGAACATCAGAGCGTGTTCTGGAGCTGGGGGTGCAGGGCTCCTGAGTGTGGGAGGAGATCATAAGAACGGGTTCTGGAGCTGGGGGTGCAGGGCTCCTGAGTGTGGGAGGAGAACATCAGAGGGTGTTCTGGAGCTGGGGGTGCGGGGCTCCTGAGTGTGGGAGGAGAACAAATAGAGATACAACTGTAAAGTGGATAGAAGAGATGACTGATCTCCCTCTATTCCTGGACTGTTACTGCCTGAGCCGGATCTGTCATAGAGAAGGCACCGGAACTGGAAACCCAACTCCCATATATTTATGGTGTAACCTAAACCCCTTCCTCCTCACATGTTGTCCCGGCTGGAATGGATCTCACCTTCCATAGCGTTGCGGAAGCTGTACAGCGCTGTCCTGTCATACGGGGGATTGTCGTAATCCTTCCATCTCACAACGTTCAGGACGTCTTGTTGGGTGGGCAGGCTGCTGCTCTGAGTGGTGCCCGGACTCCTGCGGAGACTTGTCCTGTTGGTATCGGTGGAGGCCGATTGGCAATAAGTGTTGGGGAAATCGCTGTCACCGCAGATCGTCTGGGAAATGGCGACAAAACAGAATGTTATATATATATATATATATATATATATATACCAGTGAGAATGTGATATACACCAATGTTACACTGACCATGTGGGGACTAGTGTCAGTGCCAGGAGGGGCCCATAGGTAACCTTATTGTGGCCCTATTCACGTCTTGTTTGGGGTGTTCACCCTCAGTACACATCTGGATACCCATATTGATGCCTTCATATAGGTTGCGGTTTGCACCTAGATGCATCCACGTATGTTTCTTGGCGGGACATTTAGCGTGGTAGGCTGCACTATTATGTCACGCAAATTAAACCTATAGGGGCATGACACAAGCCCAATGTAGTCCCGAATAACCAGTGGCTCCTTTTGCCAGTTTTGCCCATAGGGTTGGCACACGGACTCTTCTTCTTAAAGGGCCAGGATGCTCCCAAATCCTTCCCCAGGGAACCTCTGGTGATAATAATATTCTTCACTGTCCACCCCCATCTGAGTAGTAGGGTCCATGTTTCTTGCTTCCTAACAAACTTGACCCCAGCTCTTACCTTGACCCTCTCTCTGCCCACGGTCCTGTCCCCTGCTCTATACCTGTTCCTGACTACTGAACTTGTGCGACCTGCCTGAATTCTTCCTGCCCCTAACCCCGACCCATACCTGGACTCCGCTCTTGTCTGACCAATTTGCCTGCTAGTACAGCTGTCATCTACACAGGGACCCCACCTGGTTGTAGGGACCTGATGGTCCTCTAAACATGTGCCAGACGGTATCCAGCTTCCAGTAGGAGATCAATTAAAGCATAAATATTAATAAATCCATATAAAAAAATACTAACAAAAAATGACACCACTAGAAAGCTTAGAAGTTCTGCACAACTCTTAATCATGGCAATATTACCGTACACACCGAGAGGTGCAAATGGGAGCAAATGGGTATCCCAACAAAGAAAGGTAAGGAGGCACTCGGATCTTCAGCAATATTCTTTATTAGAATCCGGTCATGTAACAATGCCTCGCTGACGAACTGTTTAGCGCACCTGCGCTTAATCAATGGCCGACGGGCCGTTTCACGCACCTGCGCTTAATCAATGGCCGACGGGCCGTTTCACGCACCTGCGCTTAATCAATGGCCGACGGGCCGTTTCACGCACCTGCGCTTAATAAATGGCCAACGGGCCGTTTCACGCACCTGCGCTTAATCAATGGCCGAGGGGCCGTTTCACGCACCTGAGCTTAATCGATGCCCAACGGGCCATTTTGCGCACATTACTTAATCGATGGGCAACAGGGCGTTTCGTGCACCCTGCTGAATTGATGGCCGATGGGCCGTTTCACGCACCTCGCTTAATCGATGGCCAACGGGCAGTTTCGCACACCTTGCTTAATTGATGGCAGACGGGCTGTTTCACCCACCTGTGTTTAAAGCGATGGCCAACAGGCCGTTTCACGCACCTTACCAAATCGATGGCCGACGGGGCATTTCGTGCACCTCTCTTAATTGATGGCCGACGGGCCGTTTCATGCCCCTTGCTTAATCAATGACCAATGAGGTGTTTCGTGCACCTCGCTTAATTGATGGCCGATGGGCCATTTCACGCCCCTCACTTAATAGATGGCAGACAGGCCGTTTCACATACCTGCGCTTAATCGATGGCCGACGGGCCATTTCGCGCACTTCGCTTAACTGACCATTTCATGCAACTCGTTTAATCGATGGCCAATGGGCCGTTTCGCGCACCTTACTTAATCGCTGGACAACGGGCTGTTTCATGCAACTTGCTTAATTGATGGCCGACAGGCCGTTTCACGCACCTTGCTTAATCGATGGCCAGAGGTCATCGATTAAGCGAGGTGCGCGAAACGGCCCATCGGCCAGGCATTGCTACATTGGCTGATTCTAATAAAGAATATCGCTGAAGATCCGAGTGCCTCCTTACCTTTCTTTTTTTGGATAGCCATTTGCTATAGAGTGTACAACCTCTCAGTGTTTACGGTAATATTACCATGATTAAGAATTATGCAGTACATCAAAACGTATCTATTTCTAGTGGCGCCATTTTTTTGTTAGTTTTTTTAAATATGGATGTCAGGACCGATTTGGGGGGTGGCGGTGGGGGGGGGGGGTGGGGTGGCACTTAGAGTGAGCCCTAAACTGACCCTAAAAACACTATCCCTGCCTACTTGCCTATCCATCATAAACGATGGATCGACATCTGGGAGCCGGTCCCTTTCTGCGCTAAAGGGCAGTGGTGTAAAAACACAATATACATAGTCGGTCACAGGCCAGAACAGAAACGGAAAACTGCTAGACAACCAGATATACCTGACAGGATACAAATACTAACAGGGCAGACTATAAACAGGCTGGGGACCCTCACTATCTCGGCTGCGGCACCCCAGACATCTGGTGCATGGAGCGAACTTCGCTCTGTGCCAGATGACTGGCGATGCGGGCGGAGGCTCGTGATGTCATAGTCACGCCCTGCTCGGGACATCACGGCCATGCCCCCTCAATGCAAGTCTATGGGAGGGGGCATGACTGCCGCCACGCCCCCTCCCATAGACTTGCATTAAGAGGGTGTGGTCATGAAATCACGAGCGGGTGTGACCGTGATGTCACAAGCCTCCAGCGCTGCACCCAACGCTCTAAACAAATCCCATGTGCAGCAGGGAGATCATGGAGGTCCCCAGCAGCGAGACCCCCATGATCATACATCTCATCCCCTATCCTTTGGACTTTCTTGTGCTTCATCTTTAGAAGAGGCTTCCTTCTGGGATGACAACCATGCAGAACAATTTGATGCAGCATGCAGTGTATGGTCTGAGCACTGATAGGGTGTCCCCCGGACAGTGCTGGAAGTGCTGGCAAATAATGGCGGTCACGCAAAATATTAGACCCATTGGGACCAATTTGGACCTTTCCACTTATGGGTGTCCTCATTTTTGTTGCCAATGTTTAAACACTAATGGACACACAGTTATTCCGAACATTACACCCATACGGCACTCACCCCCCAGGAGGAGAAGATGGACTTATCCAGAATATTTCCTTCATAGTCATTTTTGCCTAAATATTCCTCGGAGCAGATTGTGCAAGTCTCGTCTCGACTCCAGTCATAAAACGGAAAAGCAAAGTCCTCATCTCCGGTCAAGACTTGGATCTGTCTCTCCAAGAAGAGGAGCAGCATGCGGTGCCAGGTGGGAAATGCGGGTCCCTGGTGGGCGAAATTGCGGTTCCATGTATAGGAACAGTTTAGGTCAATGGGCTTCATGGAGTAGTGGTGGATCCAAACGTACAAATCATAAATGGAGGTGTCCTGAAACCGAAAGGCCTTGGGGTCAAACCTGTCGCTGGTGACCAGGATGACAAAGTCTTTGCTGGTGGTTGACTTGGACAAGGTCAGATACTGGAGGAGCCGTTCCCTCTCGGTGACATTGAGTGTCCTGATCTCTTTCCTGACCCGAACCTTCTTCACATCGCATTTCTCCCCATAGTGCCCATATTTGCATCCTCCACAATTGTATCCGGTATAATTTCCTTTGCATCTACAATAATACTTATAATACCGTGTAGGCCAGTCCATGCGGTCATCGTTGCATTGGTTGTCCCCATAGTTGTCACCATGAAGAGCCTGTGACACTTGGCTGTAGGTGTTGATGTGTTTGATGGGACATTCTCCGCGCCCAGCGTGTTCTCCACAGGGGCTGCCCTTCCATGAGGGGCAGCAGATTTTACTCCTTAAAGCCCAGGCAGTGGTGCAGGCCCTGGGGAACTGACCGTCCACAGCAGAGAAGCTGAGAGCAAGGACCAGGAGGGCGATAAGGACCGCACATGGAATAATACATCTGATGCATACTGCACGGGAGTCTGTAAGGATGGCCCCAGGAATGGTGGGAATCTGCAAAAGAAGTAAGATAAAAAAACATAGTCAGGGTACGAGGATAACCTGAGAACCCGAAAAATAGAAGGAGCGGCGGAGCCCGGGTCATTGTGGTCACCACGTATAATGTATCGGCTGGACACAGTGATACATGGAGATGGACCATACCATTGTACCACTGCCTCCTATACAAGATGGACCATACCATTGTACCACTGCTCCTATACAAGATGGACCATACCATTGTACCACTGCTCCTATACAAGATGGACCATACCATTGTACCACTGCCTCCTACTATACAAGATGGACCATACCATTGTACCACTGCTCCTATACAAGATGGACCATATCATTCTACCACTGCCTCCTATACACGATGGACCATACCATTGTACCACTGCCTCCTATACAAGATGGACCATACCATTGTACCACTGCCTCCTATACACGATGGACCATATCATTGTACCACTGCCTCCTATACAAGATGGACCATACCATTGTGCCACTGCCTCCTATACAAGATGGACCATACCATTGTACCACTGCCTCCTATACACGATAGACCATATCATTGTACCACTGCCTCCTATACAAGATGGACATTACAATTGTACCACTGCCTCCTACTATACAAGATGGACCATACCATTGTACCACTGCCTCCTATACAAGATGGACCATACCATTGTACCACTGCCTCCTACTATACAAGATGGACCATACCATTGTACCACTGCCTCCTATACAAGATGGACCATACCATTGTACCACTGCCTCCTATACACGATGGACCATACCATTGTACCACTGCCTCCTATACACAATGGACCATATCATTGTACCACTGCCTCCTATACACGATGGACCATACCATTGTACCACTGCATCCTATACACGATGGACCATATCATTGTACCACTGCCTCCTATACAAGATGGACCATACCATTGTACCACTGCCTCCTACTATACAAGATGGACCATACCATTGTACCACTGCCTCCTACTATACAAGATGGACCATACCATTGTACCACTGCCTCCTATACAAGATGGACCATACCATTGTACCACTGCCTTCTACTATACAAGATGGACCATACCATTGTACCACTGCCTCCTATACAAGATGGACCATACCATTGTACCACTGCCTCCTATACACGATGGACCATACCATTGTACCACTGCCTCCTATACAAGATGGACCATACCATTGTACCACTGCCTCCTATACACGATGGACCATATCATTGTACCACTGCCTCCTATACAAGATGGACCATACCATTGTACCACTGCCTCCTATACAAGATGGACCATACCATTGTACCACTGCCTCCTATACACGATAGACCATATCATTGTACCACTGCCTCCTATACAAGATGGACCATACCATTGTACCACTGCCTCCTACTATACAAGATGGACCATACCATTGTACCACTGCCTCCTATACAAGATGGACCATACCATTGTACCACTGCCTCCTATACACGATGGACCATATCATTGTACCACTGCCTCCTATACAAGATGGACCATACCATTGTACCACTGCCTCCTACTATACAAGATGGACCATACCATTGTACCACTGCCTCCTATACAAGATGGACCATACCATTGTACCATTGCCTCCTACTATACAAGATGGACCATACCATTGTACCACTGCCTCCTATACAAGATGGACCATACCATTGTACCACTGCCTCCTACTATACAAGATGGACCATACCATTGTACCACTGCCTCCTACTATACAAGATGGACCATACCATTGTACCACTGCCTCCTATACAAGATGGACCATACCATTGTACCACTGCCTCCTACTATACAAGATGGACCATACCATTGTACCACTGCCTCCTACTATACAAGATGGATCATACCATTGTACCACTGCATCCTATACAAGATGGACCATACCATTGTACCATTGCCTCCTACTATACAAGATGGACCATACCATTGTACCACTGCCTCCTATACAAGATGGACCATACCATTGTACCACTGCCTCCTATACACGATGGACCATACCATTGTACCACTGCCTCCTATACAAGATGGACCATACCATTGTACCACTGCCTCCTATACACGATGGACCATATCATTGTACCACTGCCTCCTATACAAGATGGACCATACCATTGTACCACTGCCTCCTATACAAGATGGACCATACCATTGTACCACTGCCTCCTATACACGATAGACCATATCATTGTACCACTGCCTCCTATACAAGATGGACCATACCATTGTACCACTGCCTCCTACTATACAAGATGGACCATACCATTGTACCACTGCCTCCTATACAAGATGGACCATACCATTGTACCACTGCCTCCTATACACGATGGACCATATCATTGTACCACTGCCTCCTATACAAGATGGACCATACCATTGTACCACTGCCTCCTACTATACAAGATGGACCATACCATTGTACCACTGCCTCCTATACAAGATGGACCATACCATTGTACCATTGCCTCCTACTATACAAGATGGACCATACCATTGTACCACTGCCTCCTATACAAGATGGACCATACCATTGTACCACTGCCTCCTACTATACAAGATGGACCATACCATTGTACCACTGCCTCCTACTATACAAGATGGACCATACCATTGTACCACTGCCTCCTATACAAGATGGACCATACCATTGTACCACTGCCTCCTACTATACAAGATGGACCATACCATTGTACCACTGCCTCCTACTATACAAGATGGATCATACCATTGTACCACTGCCTCCTATACAAGATGGACCATACCATTGTACCATTGCCTCCTACTATACAAGATGGACCATACCATTGTACCACTGCCTCCTATACAAGATGGACCATACCATTGTACCACTGCCTCCTATACACGATGGACCATACCATTGTACCACTGCCTCCTATACAACCTTGTAGGGCCACCACTTCATGTCGAGGCCCCTGACTCTCAGTCTCACACAGATGGGAAGGACGTGTATGTAATGAATGTGATGTATAATAGGGGGTGGTCAGTATTACAGGCCGAGGGGCCGCGGGTCTGATGGTGACTGAGGTTATGGACGAGCGCCGTCTGAATGTCCTATAAATCATCCTGTAGGGTTTTCCCTCCGGTTCCCTCAGTCTGTTTTATTATTTTATTTATGAACCAGGAGCTCAGGATGAGCACAGATATGACTTTACTCTATTATGAGGTCTGTGCCCCCCGGACAGAAGGGATTATTGCCCCTTTGATCCACAACCAATTGGTTAGTATCCTCCTCTATTAACTTGCTGACAACACAGTCCCCTAAAGAGAAAAGCTCTGTCTCCAGGGGCCCATGTTCTGCCATTATGGTATGTACACCAATGGAAACCATAATGACTATATAGACTATAGTGACCATAGAGACCGTATAGATGATAGTGACCATAGAGACTGTATAGATGATAGTGACCATAGATACCATATAGATGATAGTGACCATAGAGACTGTATAGATGATAGTGACCATAGAGACCGTATAGATGATAGTGACCATAGAGACCATATAGATGATAGTGACCATAGAGACTGTATAGATGATAGTGACCATATAGATTATACTGACCATATAGATGATAGTGACCATAGAGACTGTGTAGATGATAGTGACCATATAGATGATAGTGACCATATAGATGATAGTGACCATAGAGACTGTATAGATGATAGTAACCATAGAGACCATATAGATGATAGTGACCATATAGATGATAGTGACCATAGAGACTGTATAGATGATAGTGACCATATAGATGATAGTGACCATAGAGACTGTATAGATGATAGTGACCATATAGATTATACTGACCATATAGATGATAGTGACCATAGAGACCGTATAGATGATAGTGACCATAGAGACCGTGTAGATGATAGTGACCATATAGATCATACTGACCATATAGATGGTAGTGACCATAGAGACTGTATAGATGATAGTGACCATAGAGACCGTATAGATGATAGTGACCATAGAGACCGTATAGATGATAGTGACCATAGAGACCGTATAGATGATAGTGACCATAGAGACCATATAGATGATAGTGACCATATAGATGATAGTGACCATAGAGACTGTATAGATGATAGTGACCATAGAGACCGTATAGATGATAGTGACCATAGAGACCGTATAGATGATAGTGACCATAGAGACTGTATAGATGATAGTGACCATATAGATTATACTGACCATATAGATGATAGTGACCATAGAGACCGTATAGATGATAGTGACCATAGAGACCGTATAGATGATAGTGACCATAGAGACTGCATAGATGATAGTGACCATAGAGACCGTATAGATGATAGTGACCATAGAGACCGTATAGATGATAGTGACCATAGAGACTGTATAGATGATAGTGACCATATAGATTATACTGACCATATAGATGATAGTGACCATAGAGACCGTATAGATGATAGTGACCATAGAGACCATATAGATGATAGTGACCATATAGATGATAGTGACCATAGAGACTGTATAGATGATAGTGACCATATAGATTATACTGACCATACAGATGATAGTGACCATAGAGACTGTATAGATGATAGTGACCATAGAGACCGTATAGATGATAGTGACCATAGAGACTGTATAGATGATAGTGACCATAGAGACCGTATAGATGATAGTGACCATAGAGACCGTATAGATGATAGTGACCATAGAGACTGTATAGATGATAGTGACCATAGAGACCGAATAGATGATAGTAACCATATAGATTATACTGAACATATAGATAATAGTGACCATAGAGACTGTATAGATGATAGTGACCATAGAGACCGTATAGATGATAGTGACCATAGAGACCGTATAGATGATAGTGACCATAGAGACTGTATAGATGATAGTGACCATATAGATTATACTGACCATATAGATGATAGAGCCCATATAGATTATACTGACCATATAGATGATAGTGACCATAGAGACCGTATAGATGATAGTGACCATAGAGACCGTGTAGATGATAGTGACCATATAGATTATACTGACCATATAGATGATAGTGACCATAGAGACTGTATAGATGATAGTGACCATAGAGACTGTATAGATGATAGTGACCATAGAGACCATATAGATTATACTGACCATATAGATGATAGTGACCATAGAGACCATATAGATAATAGTGACCATAGAGACTGTATAGATAATAGTGACCATAGAGACCATATAGATAATAGTGACCATAGAGACTGTATAGATGATAGTGACCATAGAGACCATATAGATAATAGTGACCATAGAGACTGTATAGATGATAGTGACCATAGAGACCATATAGATAATAGTGACCATATAGATAATAGTGACCATATAGATGATAGTGACCATAGAGACTGTATAGATGATAGTGACCATAGAGACCGTATAGATGATAGTGACCATAGAGACCGTGTAGATGATAGTGACCATATAGATCATACTGACCATATAGATGGTAGTGACCATAGAGACTGTATAGATGATAGTGACCATAGAGACCGTATAGATGATAGTGACCATAGAGACCGTATAGATGATAGTGACCATAGAGACCGTATAGATGATAGTGACCATAGAGACCATATAGATGATAGTGACCATATAGATGATAGTGACCATAGAGACTGTATAGATGATAGTGACCATAGAGACCGTATAGATGATAGTGACCATAGAGACCGTATAGATGATAGTGACCATAGAGACTGTATAGATGATAGTGACCATATAGATTATACTGACCATATAGATGATAGTGACCATAGAGACCGTATAGATGATAGTGACCATAGAGACCGTATAGATGATAGTGACCATAGAGACTGCATAGATGATAGTGACCATAGAGACTGTATAGATGATAGTGACCATATAGATTATACTGACCATATAGATGATAGCGACCATAGAGACCGTATAGATGATAGTGACCATAGAGACCATATAGATGATAGTGACCATATAGATGATAGTGACCATAGAGACTGTATAGATGATAGTGACCATAGAGACTGTATAGATGATAGTGACCATATAGATTATACTGACCATATAGATGGTAGTGACCATAGAGACTGTATAGATGATAGTGACCATAGAGACCGTATAGATGATAGTGACCATAGAGACTGTATAGATGATAGTGACCATAGAGACCGTATAGATGATAGTGACCATAGAGACCGTATAGATGATAGTGACCATAGAGACTGTATAGATGATAGTGACCATAGAGACCGAATAGATGATAGTAACCATATAGATTATACTGAACATATAGATGATAGAGCCCATATAGATTATACTGACCATATAGATGATAGTGACCATAGAGACCGTATAGATGATAGTGACCATAGAGACCGTGTAGATGATAGTGACCATATAGATTATACTGACCATATAGATGATAGTGACCATATAGATTATACTGACCATATAGATGATAGAGCCCATATAGATTATACTGACCATATAGATGATAGTGACCATAGAGACCGTATAGATGATAGTGACCATAGAGACCGTGTAGATGATAGTGACCATATAGATTATACTGACCATATAGATGATAGTGACCATAGAGACTGTATAGATGATAGTGACCATAGAGACTGTATAGATGATAGTGACCATAGAGACCATATAGATTATACTGACCATATAGATGATAGTGACCATAGAGACCATATAGATAATAGTGACCATAGAGACTGTATAGATAATAGTGACCATAGAGACCATATAGATAATAGTGACCATAGAGACTGTATAGATGATAGTGACCATAGAGACCATATAGATGATAGTGACCATATAGATGATAGTGACCATAGAGACTGTATAGATGATAGTGACCATAGAGACCGTATAGATGATAGTGACCATAGAGACCGTGTAGATGATAGTGACCATATAGATCATACTGACCATATAGATGGTAGTGACCATAGAGACCATATAGATAATAGTGACCATAGAGACTGTATAGATAATAGTGACCATAGAGACCATATAGATAATAGTGACCATAGAGACTGTATAGATGATAGTGACCATAGAGACCATATAGATGATAGTGACCATATAGATGATAGTGACCATAGAGACTGTATAGATGATAGTGACCATAGAGACCATATAGATAATAGTGACCATAGAGACTGTATAGATGATAGTGACCATAGAGACCATATAGATAATAGTGACCATATAGATAATAGTGACCATATAGATGATAGTGACCATAGAGACTGTATAGATGATAGTGACCATAGAGACCGTATAGATGATAGTGACCATAGAGACCGTATAGATGATAGTGACCATAGAGACTGTATAGATGATAGTGACCATATAGATTATACTGACCATATAGATAATAGTGACCATAGAGACCGTATAGATGATAGTGACCATAGAGACCGTATAGATGATAGTGACCATAGAGACTGTATAGATTATAGTGACCATAGAGACCGTATAGATGATAGTGACCATAGAGACTGTATGGATTATAGTGACCATAGAGACCGTATAGATGATAGTGACCATAGTGACTGTATAGATGATAGTGACCATAGAGACTGTATGGATAATAGTGACCATAGAGACTGCATAGATCAGTGTTTCCCAACCTTTTTCGGGTCGGGGAACACCTCGAAAAAAAAAAAATCCGCGGGGCACCGCTACAGAGGTTGATGAGCAAAAAAAAAAAAAGGGGGGGGGGGGGGGAATGGTAAAAAACGCAATGCACTATATCTATTTATCAGTGGGTATGTAGTTTAAAGTGCTGCTTTATACAGCAACTCACCAATGACGTCTTCTCTAATTTGCAAAGTTGCCTTCTCTTCTCCATCTGGTCTGGGCCATCATCACGATTTCTTCCACCCACAATTCTTCACCGTTAAACCTGCAAAACAAATCTATTAGGCGCCGAACTTTTTTTTAAATTGGTGACAGAGGGGTGTAGAAGAGTGTACATGGGTGACAGAGGGATGTAGAGGGGTGGACATGGGTGACAGAGGGGTTTAGAGGGGTGTAGAGGAGCGTACAGAGGGGTATACAGGAGCGTGCATGGGTGACAGAGGTGTAGAGGAGCGTACATGGGTGACAGGGGTGTAGAGGAGTGGACAGAGGGGTGGAGAGGAGTGGAGAGAGGGGTGTAGAGGAGCGTACATGGGTGACAGGGGTGTAGAGGAGTGGACAGAGGGGTGTAGAGGAGTGGAGAGAGGGGTGTAGAGGAGCGTACATGGGTGACAGGGGTGTAGAGGAGTGTACAGAGGGGTGGAGAGGAGTGGAGAGAGGGGTGTAGAGGAGCGTACATGGGTTACAGGGGTGTAGAGGAGTGGACAGAGGGGTGTAGATGAGTGGAGAGAGGGGTATAGAGGAGCGTACATGGGTGACAGGGGTGTAGAGGAGTGGACAGAGGGGTGTAGAGGAGTGGAGAGATGGGTGTAGAGGAGCGTACATGGGTGACAGGGGTGTAGAGGAGTGTACAGAGGGGTGTAGAGGAGTGGAGAGATGGGTGTAGAGGAGCGTACATGGGTGACAGGGGTGTAGAGGAGTGTACAGAGGGGTGGAGAGGAGTGGAGAGAGGGGTGTAGAGGAGCGTACATGGGTGACAGGGGTGTAGAGGAGTGGACAGAGGGGTGGAGAGGAGTGGAGAGAGGGGTGTAGAGGAGCGTACATGGGTGACAGGGGTGTAGAGGAGTGGACAGAGGGGTGGAGAGGAGTGGAGAGATGGGTGTAGAGGAGCGTACATGGGTGACAGGGGTGTAGAGGAGTGTACAGAGGGGTGGAGAGGAGTGGAGAGAGGGGTGTAGAGGAGCGTACATGGGTGACAGGGGTGTAGAGGAGTGGACAGAGGGGTGGAGAGGAGTGGAGAGAGGGGTGTAGAGGAGCGTACATGGGTGACAGGGGTGTAGAGGAGTGTACAGAGGAGTGTAGAGGAGTGGAGAGAGGGGTGTAGAGGAGCGTACATGGGTGACAGGGGTGTAGAGGAGTGTACAGAGGAGTGTAGAGGAGTGGAGAGAGGGGTATAGAGGAGCGTACATGGGTGACAGGGGTGTAGAGGAGTGTACAGAGGAGTGTAGAGGAGTGGAGAGAGGGGTGTAGAGGAGCGTACATGGGTGACAGGGGTGTAGAGGAGTGTACAGAGGGGTGTAGAGGAGTGGAGAGAGGGGTATAGAGGAGCGTACATGGGTTACAGGGGTGTAGAGGAGTGGACAGAGGGGTGTAGATGAGTGGAGAGAGGGGTGTAGAGGAGCGTACATGGGTGACAGAGGGGTGTAGAGGAGTGTACAGAGGGGTGTAGAGGAGTGTACATGGGTGACAGAGGGGTGTAGAGGAGTGTACATGGGTGACAGAGGGGTGTAGAGGAGTGTACAGAGGGGTGTAGAGGAGCGTACATGGGTGACAGGGGTGTAGAGAAGCAGACATGGGTGACAGGGGTGTAGAGAAGTGGACAGAGGGGTGTAGAGGAGCATACATGGGTGACAGGGGTGTAGAGAAGCAGACATGGGTGACAGGGGTGTAGAGAAGTGGACAGAGGGGTGTAGAGGAGCATACATGGGTGACAGGGGTGTAGAGGAGTGTACAGAGGGGTGTAGATGAGTGGAGAGAGGGGTGTAGAGGAGCGTACATGGGTGACGGGGTGTAGAGGAGTGTACATGGGTGACAGAGGGGTGTAGAGGAGTGTACAGAGGGGTGTAGAGGAGCGTACATGGGTGACAGGGGTGTAGAGAAGCAGACATGGGTGACAGGGGTGTAGAGGAGTGGACAGAGGGGTGTAGAGGAGCGTACAGAGGGGTGTAGAGGAGCATACATGGGTGACAAAGGGGTGTAGAGGAGTGTACATGGGTGACAGGGGTGTAGAGAAGCAGACATGGGTGACAGGGGTGTAGAGGAGTGGACAGAGGGGTGTAGAGGAGTGTACATGGGTGACAGGGGTGTAGAGGAGTGCACAGAGGGGTGTAGAGGAGTGGACAGAGGGGTGTAGAGGAGTGTACATGGGTGACAGGGGTGTAGAGGAGTGTACAGAGGGGTGTAGAGGAGTGTACAGAGGGGTGTAGAGGAGTGTACAGAGGGGTGTAGAGGAGTGTACAGAGGGGTGTAGAGGAGTGTACAGAGGGGTGTAGAGGAGTGTACAGAGGGGTGTAGAGGAGTGTACATGGGTGACAGGGGTGTAGAGGAGTGTACAGAGGGGTGTAGAGGAGTGGACAGAGAGGTGTAGAGGAGTGGACAGGGGTGCAGAGGAGTGGACAGGGGTGCAGAGGAGTGGACAGGGGTCAACAGGAGGGTGAACATGGGTGACAGAGGGATGACAGAAGGGTGGACGGGGGTGGACATGGGTGATGGGGGGTGAACGGGAGTGAAAGGAATGACAGGAGGGTGGACAGGGGTGACAGGAAGGTGGTGGACAGGGGTGACAGGAGGGTGGTTGACAGGGGTGACAGGAGGGTGGTTGACAGGGGTGACAGGAGGGTGGATGAGGGTGAACATGGGTGACAGGAGGGTGGACGGGACGGGGGACGGGAGTGAAAGAGATGACAGGAGGGGGTGAACATGGGTGACAGGAGGGGGTGAACGAGAGTGAAAGGGATGACAGGAGGGTGAACATGGGTGACAGGAGGGGGGGCGGACTGGGTGAAAGGGGGGGTGTGGACATGGGTGACAGGGGGGTGGACATGGGTGACAGGAGGGTGGATGAGGGTGAACGTGGGTGACAGGAGGGTGGATGGGAGTGAAAGGGATGACAGGAGGGTGAACATGGGTGTGAACATGGGTGACAGGAGGGTGTGAGCATGGGTGACAGGAGGGGGTGAACATGGGTGACAGGAGGGTGGATGAGGGTGAACATGGGTGACAGGAGGGTGGATGGGAGTGAAAGGGATGACAGAAGGGTGAACATGGGTGACAGGAGGGGGTGAACATGGGTGACAGGAGGGTGGATGGGAGTGAAAGGGATGACAGGAGGGTGAACATGGGTGACAGGAGGGGGGGCGGACTGGGTGACAGGGGGGGGCGGACTGGGTGACGGGGGTGTGGACATGGGTGACAGGGGGTGTGTGGACATGGGTGATGGACATGGGTGACAGGGGGGGGGGTGGACATGGGTGTGAACAGGGGGGGGTGGACATGGGTGTGAACAGGGGGGGGTGGTGAACATGGGTGACAGGAGGGTGAACATGGGTGACAGGAGTGTGGATGAGGGTGAACATGGGTGACAGGAGGGTGGATGGGAGTGAAAGGGATGACAGGAGGGTGGTGAACATGGATGACAGGAGGGTGGACGGGGACGGGGGACGGGAGTGAAAGGGATGACAGGAGGGGGTGAACATGGGTGACAGGAGGGGGTGAACGGGAGTGAAAGGGATGACAGGAGGGTGAACATGGGTGACAGGTGGGGGGGCGGACTGGGTGACGGGGGGGGCGGACTGGGTGACGGGGCGGACTGGGTGACAGGGGGGTGTGGACATGGGTGACAGGGGGGGTGGACATGGGTGACAGGGGGGGTGGACATGGGTGACAGGGGGGGTGGACATGGGTGACGGGGGGGGGGTGGACATGGGTGACAGGGGGGGTGGACATGGGTGACAGGGGGGGGTGGACATGGGTGACAGGGGGGGTGGACATGGGTGACAGGGGGGGGTGGACATGGGTGACAGGGGAGGGGTATACAGTGGACCCGGGTGATGGGGGGGGGGGTTTGGACAGGGTTGAGAAGGGGTAACAGAGGGGTGGAAAGGGTACAGTACCTTAAGCAAGCCGGTCCACGCAGCTTTGCAGGTCCACGGCAGGCACGGGAGTCCGGCAGGTGAAGATCGTTCCGATCCAGGGACTCATTTTCGGCCCACTGCACCGCAATGTGGAAGGGGGGAGAGGGACGCAGGGGACGCAGTGGGGAGGGGGACGCTGTGTGCGCAGTGCGCACGCAGGCTTCCCTTCCCCCCTGCGCCGCAAGTCATAAGCGCGCGGGGCGGGATATTTTTTAAAAAAAAATCACGGCAAAATCCCGCGGCACCACTGCCAGTGGCGAACGACACACACGTGTGCCGCGGCACCACGGTTGGGAATCACTGGTATAGATGGTAGTGACCATAGAGACCGTATAGATGATAGTGACCTTATAGATTATACTGACCATATAGATGATAGTGACCATAGAGACCGTATAGATGATAGTGACCATAGAGACCGTATAGATGATAGTGACCATAGAGACTGTATAGATGATAGTGACCATATAGATGATAGTGACCATAGAGACTGTATAGATGATAGTGACCATAGAGACCGTATAGATGATAGTGACCATAGAGACCATATAGATGATAGTGACCATAGAGACCGTATAGATGATAGTGACCATAGAGACTGTATTGATGATAGTGACCATAGAGACCATATAGATGATAGTGACCATAGAGACCGTATAGATGGTAGTGACCATAGAGACCGTATAGATGGTAGTGACCATAGAGACCGTATAGATGATAGTGACCATAGAGACTGTATAGATGATAGTGACCATATAGATGATAGTGACCATAGAGACTGTATAGATGATAGTGACCATAGAGACCGTATATGATAGTGACCATAGAGACCATATAGATGATAGTGACCATAGAGACCGTATAGATGATAGTGACCATAGAGACTGTATTGATGATAGTGACCATAGAGACCATATAGATGATAGTGACCATAGAGACTGTATAGATGGTAGTGACCATAGAGACCGTATAGATGATAGTGACCATATAGATTATACTGACCATATAGATGATAGTGACCATAGAGACCGTATAGATGATAGTGACCATAGAGACTGTATAGATGATAGTGACCATATAGATGATAGTGACCATAGAGACTGTATAGATGATAGTGACCATAGAGACCGTATAGATGATAGTGACCATAGAGACCATATAGATGATAGTGACCATAGAGACCGTATAGATGATAGTGACCATAGAGACTGTATTGATGATAGTGACCATAGAGACCATATAGATGATAGTGACCATAGAGACCGTATAGATGGTAGTGACCATAGAGACCGTATAGATGATAGTGACCATATAGATGATAGTGACCATAGAGACCGTATAGATGATAGTGACCATAGAGACCGTATAGATGATAGTGACCATAGAGACTGTATAGATGATAGTGACCATAGAGACCGTATAGATGATAGTGACCATAGAGACTGTATAGATGATAGTGACCATAGAGACCGTATAGATGATAGTGACCATAGAGACTGTATAGATAATAGTGACCATAGAGACCATATAGATGATAGTGACCATAGAGACCATATAGATAATAGTGACCATAGAGACCGTATATATGATAGTGACCATAGAGACTGTATAGATAATAGTGACCATAGAGACCGTATAGATAATAGTGACCATAGAGACCGAATAGATAATAGTGACCATAGAGACCGTATAGATGATAGTGACCATAGAGACTGTATAGATGATACTGACCATATAGATTATACTGACCATATAGATGATAGAGCCCATATAGATTATACTGACCATATAGATGATAGTGACCATAGAGACAGTATAGATGATACTGACATATAGATAATAGTGACCATAGAGACTGTATAGATGATAGTGACCATAGAGACTGTATATATGATAGTGACCATAGAGACCATATAGATAATAGTGACCATAGAGACTGTATAGATAATAGTGACCATAGAGACTGTATATATGATAGTGACCATAGAGACTGTATAGATGATAGTGACCATAGAGACTGTATAGATAATAGTGACCATAGAGACTGTATAGATGATAGTGACCATAGAGACTGTATATATGATAGTGACCATATAGATTATACTGACCATAGAGACCGTATAGATAATACTGACCATAGAGACTGTATATATGATAGTGACCATATAGATTCTAGCGACCATAGAGACCATATAGATAATACTGACCATAGAGACTGTATATATGATAATGACCATATAGATTCTAGCGACCATAGAGACCATATAGATAATACTGACCATAGAGACTGTATATATGATAATGACCATATAGATTCTAGCGACCATAGAGACCAATCACCCCAATATACCCTGACATAGTAATCTAGAATCGTCACAAATGGATGTAATGTCCCGGTCATGATCAGAGTAGGGTTCTGGGAATGTCAACACCCAGTGTAAATGTTCGGAGAGGACCTGGTGATCTGAATCTATTACCGGGGCCTAGAGATCAGTCAGCCATAACTCCAGGATCCAGCAGGCACCTCTCCCTCCTCTCATAGCCTCCTCCGTCCATACAATCTGTGCAGGACACCAAAAAAACCTGATGAGATACAACCCCTAAGATATCATAGAAACCTGCTGAGGAACAACCCCTAAGATATCATAGATACCTGCTGAGATGCAACTCCTTAGATATCATAGAAACCTGCTGAGAAACAACCCCTGAGATATCATAGAAACCTGATGAGATACAACCCCTGAAATATCATAGAAACCTGCTGAGATACAACCCCTGATATATCATAGAAACCTGATGAGATAGAACCCCTGAGATGTCATAGAAACCTGCTGAGATACAAGCCCCAAAATATCATAGAAACCTGCTGAGATACAAAACCTCAAATATCATAAAAACCTGCTGAGATACAACCCCTGAGATATCATAGACACCTGATGAGATACAACCCATGAGATATCATAGAAACCTACTTAGCTACAACCCCCAAGATATCAAAGAAACCTGCTTAGATACAACTCCTTAGATATCATAGAAACCTGATGAGATACAAGCCCTAAGATATCATAGAAACCAGCTGAGATACAACCCCTAAGATATCATAGAAACCTGATGAGATACAACACCTGATATGTCATGGAAACCTACTGAGGTAAAAGCACCAAGATATCATAGAAACCTGCTGAGATACAACCCCGAAGATATCACAGAAACCTGCTGAGATACAACCCCTGAGATATCATAGAAACCTGTGAGATACAAGCACCAAGATATCATAGAAACCTGCTGAGATACAACCCCTGAGATATCATAGAAACCTGTGAGATACAAGCACCAAGATATCATGAAAACCTAATGAGATACAACCCCTGAGATATCATAGAAACCTGATGAGATACAACCCCTGAGATATCACAGAAATCTGATGAGACAAAACCCCTGAGATATCATAGAAACCTGCTGAGAAACAACCCCTGAGATATGATAGAGACCAGCTGAGATACAACCCCTGAGATATCAAAGAAACCTGCTGAGATACAACCTCTGAGATATCATAGAAACCTGATGAGATACAACCCCTGAGATATCATAGAAACCTGATGAGATACAACCCCTGAGATATCATAGAAACCTGATGAGATACAACCCCTGAGATATCATAGAAACCTGATGAGATACAACCCCTGAGATATCATAGAAACCTGATGAGATACAACTCCTGAGACATCATAGGAACCTGCTGAGATACAAGCACCAAGATATCATAGAAACCCCCTGAGATAAAACCCCTGAGATATCATAGAAAACTGTGAGATACAACCCCTGAGATATCATAAAAACCTGTGAGATACAACCCCTAAGATATCATAGAAACCTGCTGAGATACAACCTCTGAGATATCATAGAAACCTGCTGAGATACAACCTCTGAGATATCATAGAAACCTGCTGAGATACAACCCCTAAGATATCATAGAAACCTACTGAGATACAACCCCTGAGATATCATAGAAACCTGATGAGATACAACCCCTGAGGTATCATAGAAATCTGCTGAGATACAACTCCTTAAATATCATAGAAACCTGCTGAGATACAACCCCTGAGATATAATAGAAACCTGTGAGATACAACCCCTGAGATATCATAGAAACCTGTGAGATACAAACCCTGAGATATCATAGAAACCTGATGAGATACAACCCCTGAGGTATCATAGAAATCTGCTGAGATACAACTCCTTAAATATCATAGAAACCTGCTGAGATACAACCCCTGAGATATAATAGAAACCTGTGAGATACAACCCCTGAGATATCATAGAAACCTGTGAGATACAACCCCTGAGATATCATAGAAACCTGTGAGATACAAACCCTGAGATATCATAGAAACCTGCAGAGATACAACCCCTCAGATATCATAGAAACCTGCTGAGATACAACCCTGAGATATCATAGAAACCTGATGAGATACAATCCCTGAGGTATTATAGAAATCTGCTGAGATACAACTCCTTAAATATCATAGAAACCTGCTGAGATACAACTCCTTATATATTATAGAAACCTGCTGAGATACAACCCCTGAGATATAATAGAAACCTGTGAGATACAACCCCTGAGATATCAAAGAAACCTGGTGAGATACAACCCCTGAGATATCATAGAAACCTGCAGAGATACAACCCCTGAGATATCATAGAAACCTGATGAGATACAATCCCTGAGGTATTATAGAAATCTGCTGAGATACAACTCCTTAAATATCATAGAAACCTGCTGAGATACAACTCCTTATATATCATAGAAACCTGCTGAGATACAACCACTGAGATATCATAGAAACCTGTGAGATACAACCCCTGAGATATCATAGAAACCAGATGAGATACAACCCCTGAGATATCATATAATGGTGGGTGGAGAGGAGTCCTGTGGGGGGAGGTTAAGAGCAGTGGATAAGGAGATTCATGGGTTACAAACCAGCCGTAAAAATAAATGTAGCCCGAAAAATTGTAATCCCAATAATTCAAAAAATTCCATTAGCCCCAATAACTCAATAACTAAAATAAGCCCCATTAACGCAAAAAATACCGTTAGCCCCAATAATTTAAATAACGTTAGACCCAATAACGCAAAAAATCCCATCAGCCCCAATAACTTAAATAGTACAATTAGCCCTTATCTTATAACTCAAAAAATGACATTAACCCCAATAACTCTGAAAATCCCATTAGTGAGACTATGGCCCTCATTTACTAAGAAAATCGGGTTGTAAGTCTATGTTGCTTTCTTACCCGACTGCTTTTTTCCCCCTGATATTTATTACTATGTCGCATCCTGTTTGTCGCTCGTGGGGTTTTGTTGGTTTTGGTTTCCAACTCCTCTGAGCTGTCGGGAAAAAAATCCACAACAATTCAACAAATTCGCTTTGGAAACCTTATAAATACGTGGGAAAGCTCAGAAATGTCGGGTTACGCCCCTTTTTTGGGTTTGGGAGAATCCACATCGGGTCCGTCGGGAAAAAATGTCGCATCGTGTCGGCAGACTGGCGCACGATGTCTACTACATGGCGCAGACAAAGATGCGACAAAAAAACCCATCAAAAGAGGTCGGGTTTAGAATAGTAAATGAGGGCCTATATGTGTAAAACTTAATGGAAATGTAAAGTGAATGTTCACAAATGCCAGAAGCCGAGCAAATAAAATGGGGGAGCTTGAGGCCTTGATACTGGAGGAACATATTGATATAGTTGGGGTCACTGAGACATGGCTGGTGATATAGTTGGGGTCACTGAGACATGGCTGGGGATATAGTTGGGGTCACTGAGACATGGCTGGGGATATAGTTGGGGTCACTGTGACATGGCTGGTGATATAGTTGGGGTCACTGAGACATGGCTGGTGATATAGTTGGCGTCACTGAGACATGGCTGGTGATATAGTTGGGGTCACTGAGACATGGCTGGTGATATAGTTGGGGTCACTGAGACATGGCTGGGGATATAGTTGGGGTCACTGAGACATGGCTGGGGATATAGTTGGGGTCACTGAGACATGGCTGGTGATATAGTTGGGGTCACTGAGACATGGCTGGTGATATAGTTGGGGTCACTGAGACATGGCTGGTGATATAGTTGGGGTCACTGTGACATGGCTGGTGATATAGTTGGGGTCACTGAGACATGGCTGGTGATATAGTTGGGGTCACTGTGACATGGCTGGTGATATAGTTGGGGTCACTGAGACATGGCTAGGTGATATAGTTGGGGTCACTGAGACATGGCTGGTGATATAGTTGGGGTCACTGAGACATGGCTGGTGATATAGTTGGGGTCACTGAGACATGGCTGGACTCCTCACATGACTGGGCCGTTAATCTGCAGGGTTTACATTGTTTCGCAAGGATAGAATGAACAGAAAAGGTGGTGGAGTCTGTCTGTATGTAAGAAGTGGTATGAAAGTCAGTGTGAACGATGCCATAGTGTGTGAGGATTCTGAGGATGTGGAATCACTGTGGGTAGAATTACAAAAGGAGGGAAATACTGAAAAAATAATATTTGGGGTAATCTACAGACCCCCCTAATATCACTGAAGAGATAGAAGGTCAGCTGTATAAACAAATAGAGAGGCCGCCCGGGCAGGTACAGTGGTAATAATGGGAGATTATAACTATCCAGATATAGATTGGGGTCCGGGGTTGGCTAAAACTACAAAGGGGCGACAATTCCTAAATTTATTGCAGGATAATTTTCTGGGGCCAGTTTGTGGAGGACCCAACAAGAAGTGATGCCTTGTGGGATCTGATCATTTCCAACAACGCAGAGCTGGTTGGTAATGTAACTGTGCGGGAAAACCTTGGTAATAGCGACCACAATATAGTTACTTTTCACTTAAATGTAGAAAACAAAGACAGGCGGGGAAGGCAAAAACATATAACTTTAAAAAGGCAAATTTCCTGGGCTGAGGGCTGCACTACAGGACATAGACTGGGGGAGGGGTTCTCAAATACTGATACAGAAGGGAAATGGGACATCTTTATATCAACTCTAAATAACTATACAGCTAAATATATACCAAAGGGGAACAAATATAAACCATTAAAACTAAATCCTACATGGCTGACAAATGAGGTTAAAAGAGCAATAAACAACAAAAAAAATAGCCTTCAAAAAATACAAATCTGATGGGTCAGCGATAACATTTATACAGTACAAAGAGCTTAATAAAATCTGTAAAAATGTAATAAAAACAGCAAAAATTCAAAATGAGAGACAGGTGGCCAAAGAAAGCAAAACTAATCCTAAATATTTTTTTTTGATATATAAATGCAAAAAAACCAAGGACAGAGCATGTAGGACCCCTTAATAATGATAATGGGGAGGTTGTCACGGGCGATCAAGAGAAAGCGGAGCTACTGAATGGGTTCTTTAGTTCTGTATACACTATGGAAAAAGGAGCTGACATTGGTCAGGTCAGTGCTGGTAACAAATCATGTACAGGTCAGTGCTGGTAACGCATCATGTACAGGTCAGTGCTGGTAGCATATCATGTACAGGTCAGTGCTGGTAATACATCATGTACAGGTCAGTGCTGGTAACACATCATGTACAGGTCAGTGCTGGTAACACATCATGTACAGGTCAGTGCTGGTAACACATCATGTACAGGTCAGTACTGGTAACACATCATGTACAGGTCAGTACTGGTAACACATCATGTACAGGTCAGTGCTGGGTAACACATCATGTACAGGTCAGTGCTGGTAACACATCATGTACAGGTCAGTGCTGGTAATACATCATGTACAGGTCAGTGCTGGTAACACATCATGTACAGGTCAGTGCTGGTAACACATCATGTACAGGTCAGTACTGGTAACACATCATGTACAGGTCAGTGCTGGTAACACATCATGTACAGGTCAGTGCTGGTAACACATCATGTACAGGTCAGTGCTGGTAATACATCATGTACAGGTCAGTGCTGGTAACACATCATGTACAGGTCAGTGCTGGTAACACATCATGTACAGGTCAGTGCTGGTAACACATCATGTACAGGTCAGTGCTGGTAACACATCATGTACAGGTCAGTGCTGGTAACACATCATGTACAGGTCAGTGCTGGTAACACATCATGTACAGGTCAGTACTGGTAACACATCATGTACAGGTCAGTGCTGGTAACACATCATATAATGTACTGAACTGGCTTAATGTAAAGATGGTACAAGGTAAGTTAAGTGATATAAATGTAAGCAAATCCCCAGGACCGGATGGACTACACCCAAGAGTTCTTAGAGAGGTAAGTTCAGTAATATCTGTACCCTTGTTCATGATATTTAGAGATTCCTCTGGTGTCTGGTATTGTGCCAAGGGACTGGCGCAAGGCGAATGTGGTGCCAATCTTCAAAAAGGGCTCTAGGTCTTCCCCAGGAAACTATAGACCGGTAAGTCTAACGTGCATTGTGGGTAAATTGTTTGAAGGACTTATAAGGGATTACATACAGGAATACATAGGGGATAATAGTATTATAAGTGATAGCCAGCATGGGTTTACTAAGGATAGAAGTTGTCACCAATCTAATCTGCTTTTATGAAGAGGTGAGTAGAAGCCTTGACAGAGGAATGGCTGTGTATATAGAGGGGGGGGGGGGGGGCTGTGTATATAGAGGGGGGGGCTGTGTATATAGAGGGGGGGCTGTGTATATAGAGGGGGGCTGTGTATATAGAGGAATGGCTGTGTATATATAGAGGAAGGCTGTGTATATAGAGGGGGCTGTGTATATAGAGGGGGCTGTGTATATAGAGGGGGGCTGTGTATATAGAGGGGGGCTGTGTATATAGAGGGGGGCTGTGTATATAGAGGAATGGCTGTGTATATATAGAGGAAGGCTGTGTATATAGAGGGGGCTGTGTATATAGAGGGGGGGCTCTGTATATAGAGGGGGGCTGTGTATATAGAGGGGGGCTGTGTATATAGAGGGGGCTTGTGTATATAGAGGGGGGGCTGTGCATATAGAGGGGGGCTGTGTATATAGAGGGGGGGCTGTGCATATAGAGGGGGGCTGTGTATATAGAGGGGGGCTGTGTATATAGAGGGGGGGCTGTGTATATAGAGGGGGGCTGTGTATATAGAGGGGGGGGCTGTGCATATAGAGGGGGGCTGTGTATATAGAGGGGGGCTGTGTATATAGAGGAGGGGCTGTGTATATAGAGGGGGGGGGGGGGCTGTGTATATAGAGGGGGGCTGTGTATATAGAGGAGGGCTGTGTATATAGAGGGGGGGCTGTGTATACTAGAGGGGGGGCTGTGTATATAGAGGGGGGCTGTGTATATAGAGGGGGGCTGTGTATATAGAGGGGGGCTGTGTAATATAGAGGGGGGGCTGTGTATATATAGAGGGGGGCTGTGTATATAGAGGGGGGGGCTGTGTATATAGAGGGGGGCTGTGTATATAGAGGGGGGGCTGTGTATATAGAGGGGGGCTCTGTATATAGAGGGGGCTGTGTATATAGAGGGGGCTGTGTATATAGAGGGGGGGCTGTGTATATAGAGGGGGCTGTGTATATAGAGGGGGGGCTGTGTATATAGAGGGGGGGGCTGTGTATATAGAGGGGGGCTGTGTATATAGAGGGGGGCTGTGTATATAGAGGGGGGCTGTGTATATAGAGGGGGGGGGCTGTGTATATAGAGGGGGGCTGTGTATATAGAGGGGGGGCTGTGTATATAGAGGGGGGGGGCTGTGTATATAGAGGGGGGCTGTGTATATAGAGGGGGCTGTGTATATAGAGGGGGCTGTGTATATAGAGGGGGGGGCTGTGTATATAGAGGGGGGCTGTGTATATAGAGGGGGGCTGTGTATATAGAGGGGGGCTGTGTATATAGAGGGGGGTTGTGTATATAGAAGGGGGGGCTGTGTATATAGAGGGGGGCTGTGTATATAGAGGGGGGTGTGTATATAGAGGGGGGGGCTGTGTATATAGAGGGGGGCTGTGTATATAGAGGGGGGGCTGTGTATATAGAGGGGGCTGTGTATATAGAGGGGGGCTGTGTATATAGAGGGGGCTGTGTATATAGAGGGGGGCTGTGTATATAGAGGGGGGCTGTGTATATAGAGGGGGGCTGTGTATATAGAGGGGGGGCTGTGTATATAGAGGGGGGCTGTGTATATAGAGGGGGGCTGTGTATATAGAGGGGGGCTGTGTATATATAGAGGGGGGCTGTGTATATAGAGGGGGGCTGTGTATATAGAGGGGGGGCTGTGTATATAGAGGGGGGCTGTGTATATAGAGGGGGGCTGTGTATATAGAGGGGGGGGCTGTGTATATAGAGGGGGGGCTGTGTATATAGAGGGGGGGCTGTGTATATAGAGGGGGGGCTGTGTATATAGAGGGGGGGCTGTGTATATAGAGGGGGGGCTGTGTATATAGAGGGGGGCTGTGTATATAGAGGGGGGCTGTGTATATAGAGGGGGGCTGTGTATATAGAGGGGGGCTGTGTATATAGAGGGGGGGCTGTGTATATAGAGGGGGGGCTGTGTATATAGAGGGGGGGCTGTGTATATAGAGGGGGGCTGTGTATATAGAGGGGGCTTGTGTATGATAGATGGGGGGCTATATAGAGGGGGGCTGTGTATATAGAGGGGGCTGTGTATATAGAGGGGGGCTGTGTATATATACAGGGGGGCTGTGTATATAGAGGGGGGGGCTGTGTATATAGAGGGGGGGCTGTGTATATAGAGGGGGGGCTGTGTATATAGAGGGGGGGCTGTGTATATAGAGGGGGGCTGTGTATATAGAGGGGGGCTGTGTATACTAATAACCTGCAGCGTCGTATGTCTTAGGGGGGATTAAACTGGCAGAGTCACTGGTAGAGAAGGATCTGGGGGACTTGTAGATCACAGACTACAGAATAGCACAATGTCAGGCTGCTGCTTCCAAGGCCGACAGGATATTGTCATGTATCAAAAGAGGCCTGGACTCCAGGGACAGGGACATAATACTCCCCCTTTATAAAGCATTGGTACAGTCTATAGTGTATAATACTCCCCCCTTTATAAAGCATTGGTACAGTCTATAGTGTATAATACTCCCCCTTTATAAAGCATTGGTACAGTCTATAGTGTATAATACTCCCCCTTTATAAAGCATTGGTACAGTCTATAGTGTATAATACTCCCCTTTATAAAGCATTGGTACAGTCTATAGTGTATAATACTCCCCCTTTATAAAGCATTGGTACAGTCTATAGTGTATAATACTCCCCCTTTATAAAGCATTGGTACAGTCTATAGTGTATAATACTCCCCCTTTATAAAGCATTGGTACAGTCTATAGTGTATAATACTCCCCCTTTATAAAGCATTGGTACAGTCTATAGTGTATAATACTCCCCCTTTATAAAGCATTGGTACAGTCTATAGTGTATAATACTCCCCCTTTATAAAGCATTGGTACAGTCTATAGTGTATAATACTCCCCCTTTATAAAGCATTGGTACAGTCTATAGTGTATAATACTCCCCCTTTATAAAGCATTGGTACAGTCTATAGTGTATAATACTCCCCTTTATAAAGCATTGGTACAGTCTATAGTGTATAATACTCCCCTTTATAAAGCATTGGTACAGTCTATAGTGTATAATACTCCCCCTTTATAAAGCATTGGTACAGTCTATAGTGTATAATACTCCCCCTTTATAAAGCATTGGTACAGTCTATAGTGTATAATACTCCCCCTTTATAAAGCATTGGTACAGTCTATAGTGTATAATACTCCCCCTTTATAAAGCATTGGCACAGTCTATAGTGTATAATACTCCCCCTTTATAAAGCATTGGTACAGTCTATAGTGTATAATACTCCCCCTTTATAAAGCATTGGTACAGTCTATAGTCTATAATACTCCCCCTTTATAAAGCATTGGTACAGTCTATAGTGTATAATACTCCCCCTTTATAAAGCATTGGTACAGTCTATAGTGTATAATACTCCCCCTTTATAAATCATTGGTACAGTCTATAGTGTATAATACTCCCCCTTTATAAAGCATTGGTACAGTCTATAGTGTATAATACTCCCCCTTTATAAATCATTGGTACGGCCTCACCTGGAATATGCTGGTCAGTTTTGGGCACCTGTCCATAAAAGGGACACTGCGGAGCTGGAAAGGGTGCAGAGACGCGCGACTAAACTAATATGGGGCCTGGAACATCTTAGCTATGAGGAGCGATTAAAGGAGTTACAATTGTTTAGTCTTGAGAAGAGACGTATAAGGGGGGATATGATAAACGTATAAGTATATAAATGGCCCATACAAAAAATATGGAGAAAAACTGTTCCAGGTTAAACCCCCCCAAAGGACGAGGGGGCACTCCCTCCATCTGGAGAAGAAAAGGTTTAGTCTCAAGGGGCGACACGCCTTCTTTACCGTGAGGACTGTGAATTTATGGAACGGTCTACCTCAGGAACTGGTCACAGCAGGAACAATTAACAGCTTTAAAACAGGATTAGATACATTCCTGGAACAAAATAACATTAATGCTTATGAAGAAATATAAAACTACATCCCTTTCCCTTATCCCCTTACATCCTTCCCTTCAATCCCCTGGTTGGACTTGATGGACGTCTGTCTTTTTTCAACCATACTATGTAACTATGTAACTATGTAATCCTGCTGAGATACAAGCCCCAAGATATCATAGAAACCTGCTGAGATACAACCCCGGAGATATCATAGAAACCTGCTGAGATACAAGCCACAAGATATCATAGAAACCTGCTGAGATACAAGCCCCGATATATCATAGGAACCTGATGAGATGCAACCCCTGAGATATCATAGAAACCTGTGAGATAAAAGCCCCAAGATATCATAGAAACCTGCTGAGATACAACCCCTGAGATATCATAGAAACCTGTGAGATACAACCCCGGAGATATCATAGAAACCTGCTGAGATACAAGCCACAAGATATCATAGAAACCTGCTCAGATACAAGCACCAAGATATCATAGAAACCTGCTGAGATACAAGCCCCGATATATCATAGGAACCTGCTGAAATACAAGCCCCAAGATATCATAGAAACCTGATGAGATGTAACCCCTGAGATATCATAGAAACCTGTGAGATACATCCCTTGAGATATCAAAGAAATCTGCTAAGATACAACCCCTGATATATCATAGAAACCTGATGAGATACAACACCTGAGATGTCATAGAAACCTGATGAGAAAGAAGCCCAAAGATAACTTAGAAACCTGCTGAGATACAACCACTGAGATTTCATAGAAACCTGTGAGATACAAGCCCCAAGATATCCTAGAAACCTGATGAGATACAACCCCTGATATATCATAGAAACCTGCTGAGATACAACACCTGAGATATCATAGACACCTGATGAGATACAATCCCTGAGATATCATAGAAACCTGCTAAGATGCAACCCCTGATATATCATAGAAACCTGATGAGATACAACCCCTGAGATATCAAAGAAACCTGGTGAGATACAACCCCTGAGATATCATACAAACCTGTGAGATACAAACCCTGATATATCAGAGGAAGCTGCGGAGGTAGAAGCACCAAGATATCATAGAAACCTGCTGAGTTAGGCCCCCTGAGATATCATAGAAACCTGCTGAGATACAAGCCCCAAGATATCATAGAAACCTGCTGAGATACAACCCCCGAGATATCATAGAAACCTGCTGAGATACAAGCCCCAATATATCATAGAAACCTGCTGAGATACAACCCCTGAGATGTCATAGAAACCTGATGAGATGCAACCCCTGAGATATAATAGAAAGCTGATGAAAAAAAGGTCCAATATATCATAGAAACCTGCAGAGATACAACCCCGGAGATATCATAGAAACCTGATGAGATGCAACCCCTGAGATATAATAGAAAGCTGATGAAAAAAAGGTCCAATATATCATAGAAACCTGCTGAGATACAACCCCGGAGATATCATAGAAACCTGTGAGAAACAACCTCTGAGATATCATAGAAACCTGCTGAGATACAACCCCTGAGATATCATAGAAACCTGATGAGATACAACCCCTGAAATATCATAGAAACTTGATGAGAAAGAAGCCCCAAGATATCATACAAACCTGCTGAGATACAACCCCTGAGATATCATAGAAACGTGTGAGAAACAACCCCTGAGATATTATAGAATCCTGCTGAGATACAACCCCTGAGATATCATAGAAACCTGTTGAGATACCACCCATGGGATGTCATAAAAACCTGATGAGATGCAACCCCTGAGATATAATAGAAAGCTGATGAAAAAAAGGTCCAAGATATCATAGAAACCTGCTGAGATACAACCCCTGAGATATCATAGAAACCTGTGAGAAACAACCTCTGAGATATCATAGAAACCTGCTGAGATACAACCCCTGAGATATCATAGAAACCTGATGAGATACAACCCCTGAAATATCATAGAAACTTGATGAGAAAGAAGCCCAAACATATAATAGAAACCTGCTGAGATACAACCCCTGAGATATCATAGAAACCTGCTGAGATACAAGCCCCAAGATATCATAGAAACCTGCTGAGATACAACCCCGGAGATATCATAGAAACCTGCTGAGATACAAGCCACAAGATATCATAGAAACCTGCTGAGATACAAGCCCCGATATATCATAGGAACCTGCTGAGATACAAGCCCCGATATATCATAGGAACCTGATGAGATGCAACCCCTGAGTTATCATAGAAACCTGTGAGATAAAAGCCCCAAGATATCATAGAAACCTGCTGAGATACAACCCCTGAGATATCATAGAAACCTGTGAGATACAACCCCGGAGATATCATAGAAACCTGCTGAGATACAAGCCACAAGATATCATAGAAACCTGCTCAGATACAAGCACCAAGATATCATAGAAACCTGCTGAGATACAAGCCCCGATATATCATAGGAACCTGCTGAAATACAAGCCCCAAGATATCATAGAAACCTGATGAGATGTAACCCCTGAGATATCATAGAAACCTGTGAGATACATCCCTTGAGATATCAAAGAAATCTGCTAAGATACAACCCCTGATATATCATAGAAACCTGATGAGATACAACACCTGAGATGTCATAGAAACCTGATGAGAAAGAAGCCCAAAGATAACTTAGAAACCTGCTGAGATACAACCACTGAGATTTCATAGAAACCTGTGAGATACAAGCCCCAAGATATCCTAGAAACCTGATGAGATACAACCCCTGATATATCATAGAAACCTGCTGAGATACAACACCTGAGATATCATAGACACCTGATGAGATACAATCCCTGAGATATCATAGAAACCTGCTAAGATGCAACCCCTGATATATCATAGAAACCTGATGAGATACAACCCCTGAGATATCAAAGAAACCTG
Source organism: Hyla sarda (assembly GCF_029499605.1). Classification (NCBI taxonomy): domain Eukaryota; kingdom Metazoa; phylum Chordata; class Amphibia; order Anura; family Hylidae; genus Hyla; species Hyla sarda. The sequence continues at coordinate 620,296,852 of NC_079189.1, forward strand.
GTGAGATACAACCCCTGAGATATCATACAAACCTGTGAGATACAAACCCTGATATATCAGAGGAAGCTGCGGAGGTAGAAGCACCAAGATATCATAGAAACCTGCTGAGTTAGGCCCCCTGAGATATCATAGAAACCTGCTGAGATACAAGCCACAAGATATCATAGAAACCTGCTGAGATACAACCCCCGAGATATCATAGAAACCTGCTGAGATACAAGCCCCAATATATCATAGAAACCTGCTGAGATACAACCCCTGAGATGTCATAGAAACCTGATGAGATGCAACCCCTGAGATATAATAGAAAGCTGATGAAAAAAAGGTCCAATATATCATAGAAACCTGCAGAGATACAACCCCGGAGATATCATAGAAACCTGATGAGATGCAACCCCTGAGATATAATAGAAAGCTGATGAAAAAAAGGTCCAATATATCATAGAAACCTGCTGAGATACAACCCCGGAGATATCATAGAAACCTGTGAGAAACAACCTCTGAGATATCATAGAAACCTGCTGAGATACAACCCCTGAGATATCATAGAAACCTGATGAGATACAACCCCTGAAATATCATAGAAACTTGATGAGAAAGAAGCCCCAAGATATCATACAAACCTGCTGAGATACAACCCCTGAGATATCATAGAAACGTGTGAGAAACAACCCCTGAGATATTATAGAATCCTGCTGAGATACAACCCCTGAGATATCATAGAAACCTGTTGAGATACCACCCATGGGATGTCATAAAAACCTGATGAGATGCAACCCCTGAGATATAATAGAAAGCTGATGAAAAAAAGGTCCAAGATATCATAGAAACCTGCTGAGATACAACCCCTGAGATATCATAGAAACCTGTGAGAAACAACCTCTGAGATATCATAGAAACCTGCTGAGATACAACCCCTGAGATATCATAGAAACCTGATGAGATACAACCCCTGAAATATCATAGAAACTTGATGAGAAAGAAGCCCAAACATATAATAGAAACCTGCTGAGATACAACCCCTGAGATATCATAGAAACCTGTGAGATACAAGCCCCAAGATATCATAGAAACCTGCTACGATACAACCCCTGAGATATCATAGAAACGTGTGAGAAACAACCCCTGAGATATTATAGAAACCTGCTGAGATACAACCCCTGAGATATCATAGAAACCTGCTGAGATACAACCCCTAATATATCATAGAAACCTGTTGAGATACAACCCCTGAGATGTCATAGAAACCTGATGAGATACATCCCCTGAGATATCATAAAACCCTGATGAGATACAACCCCTGAGATATCAAAGAAACCTGATGAGAAAGAAGCCCCAAGATATCATAGAAACCTGCTGAGATACAACCCCTGAGATATCATAAACATTTGATAAGATACAACTCCTGAGATACCATAGAAACCTGCTGAGCTGCAACCCCTAATATATCATAGAAACCTGATGAGATACAACCCCTGAGATATCATAGAAACCTTCTGAGAAAGAAGCCCAAATATATTATAGAAACCTGCTGAGTTACAACCCCTGAGATATCATAGAAACCTGTGAGAAACAACCCCTGAGATATCATAGAAACCTGCTGAGATACAACCCCTGAGATATCATAGAAACCTGTGAGATACATCCCTTGAGATATCATAGAAACCTGCTAAGATACAACCCCTGAGATATCATAGAAACCTGAAGAGAAAGAAGCCCCAAGATATCATAGAAACCTGCAGAGATACAACCCCTGAGATATCATAGAAACCTGTGAGATACATCCCTTGAGATATCATAGAAACCTGATGAGATACAACCCCTGAGATATCATAGAAACATGATGAGATACAACCCCTGAAATATCATAGAAACCTGATGAGATACAACCCCTGAGATATCCTGGACACCTGATAAGATAGAACCCTATGATACCATAGAAACCTGCTGATATACAACCCCTAAGATATCATAGAAACCTGCTGAGATACCACCCCTGAGATATCATAGAAACCTGCTGAGATACAACCCCTGAGATATCATAGAAACCTGTGAGATACAACCCTTGAGATATCATAGAAACCTCTGAGATACAACCCCTGAGATATCATAGAAACCTGCTGAGATACAAGCCCCAAGATATTATAGCAACCTGCTTAGATACAACCCCTGAGATATTATAGAAACCTGATGAGAAAGAAGCCCAAATATATCATAGAAACCTGCTGAAATACAACCACTGAGATATCACAGAAACCTACTGAGATACAACCCCTGATATATCATAGAAACCTGATGAGGTACAACCCCTGTGATATCATAGAAACCTGATGAAATACATCCCCTGAGATATCATAGAAACCTGATGAGATACAACCCCTGAGATACTATAGAAACCTGCTGAGATTCAACCCCTAAGATATCATAGAAACCTGTTGAGATACAACCCCTGAGATATCATAGAAACCTGATGAGATACAACCCCTGAGATATCATAGAAACCTTCTGAGAAAGAAGCCCAAATATATTATAGAAACCTGCTGAGATACAACCCCTGAGATATCATAGAAACCTGTGAGAAACAACCCCTGAGATATCATAGAAACCCGATGAGATATAACCCCTGAGATATCAAAGAAACCTGATGAGAAAGAAGCCCCAAGATATCATAGAAACCTGCTGAGATACAACCCCTGAGATATCATAGAAACCTGATGAGATACAACCCCTGAGATATCATAGAAACCTTCTGAGAAAGAAGCCCAAATATATTATAGAAACCTGCTGAGATACAACCCCTGAGATATCATAGAAACCTGTGAGAAACAACCCATGAGATATCATAGAAACCTGCTGAGATACAACCCCTGAGATATCATAGAAACCTGAAGAGAAAGAAGCCCCAAGATATCATAGAAACCTGCAGAGATACAACCCCTGAGATATCATAGAAACCTGTGAGATACATCCCTTGAGATATCATAGAAACCTGATGAGATCCAACCCCTGAGATATCATAGAAATCTGATGAGAAAGAAGCCCCAATATATCATGGAAACCTGCTGAGATACAACCCCTGAGATATCATAGACACCTGATAAGATAGAACCCCTGTGATACCATAGAAACCTGCTGATATACAACCCCTAAGATATCATAGAAACCTGCTGAGATACAAACCCTAAGATATCATAGAAACCTGCTGAGATACAACCCCTAAGATATCATAGAAACCTGCTGAGATACAACCCCTGAGATATCATAGAAACCTGCTGAGATACAAGCCCCAATATATAATAGAAACTTGCTGAGATACAACCCCTGAGATATCATAGAAACCTGCTGAGATACAACCCCTGAGATATCATAGAAATCTGAAGAGAAAGAAGCCCCAAGATATCATAGAAACCTGTGAGATATATCCCTTGAGATATCATAGAAACCTGATGAGATACAACCCCTGAGATATCATAGAAACCTGATGAGAAAGAAGCCCCAATATATCATAGAAACCTGCTGAGATACAACCCCTGAGATATCATAAACACCTGATAAGATAGAACCCATGTGATACCATAGAAACCTGCTGATCTACAACCCCTAAGATATCATAGAAACCTGCTGAGATACAACCCCTGAGATATCATAGAAACCTGCTGAGATACAAGCCCCAATATATAATAGAAACTTGCTGAGATACAACCCCTGAGATATCATAGAAACCTGTGAGATACAACCCTTGAGATATCATAGAAACCTGTGAGATACAAGCCCCAAGATATTATAGCAACCTGCTGAGATACAACCCCTGAGATATCATAGAAACCTGAAGAGAAAGAAGCCCCAAGATATCATAGAAACCTGCAGAGATACATCCCTTGAGATATCATAGAAACCTGATGAGATACAACCCCTGAGAAATTATAGAAACCTGATGAGAAAGAAGCCCCAATATATCATAGAAACCTGCTGAGATACAACCCCTGAGATATCATAGACACTGATAAGATACAACCCCTGTGATACCATAGAAACCTGCTGATATACAACCCCTAAGATATCATAGAAACCTGCTGAGATACAACCCCTGAGATATCATAGAAACCTGCTGAGATACAAGCCCCAATATATAATAGAAACTTGCTGAGATACAACCCCTGAGATATCATAGAAACCTGCTGAGATACAAGCCCCAATATATAATAGAACCTTGCTGAGATACAACCCCTGAGATATCATAGAAACCTGTGAGATACAACCCTTGAGATATCATAGAAACCTGCTTAGATACAACCCCTGAGATATTATAGAAACCTGATGAGAAAGAAGCCCAAATATATAATAGAAACCTGCTGAAATACAACCCCTGAGATATCACAAAAACCTGATGAGATTAAACCCCTGAGATATCACAGAAACCTACTGAGATACAACCCCTGAGATATCATAGAAACCTGATGAGGTACAACCCCTGAGATATCATAGAAACCTGATGAGATACAACCCCTGAGATATCATAGAAACCTGATGAGATACAACCCCTGAGATATCATAGAAACCTGATGAGATACAACCCCTGAGATATCACAGAAACCTGATGAGAAAGAATCCCCAAGATATCATAGAAACCTGCTGAGAGACAAACCCTGAGATATCATAGAAACCTGGTGAGATACAACCCCTGAGATATCATAGCAACCTGCTGAGATACAACCCCTGAGATATCATAGAAACCTGCTGATATACAAGCCCCAATATATCATAGAAACTTGCTGTGCTACAACCCCTGAGAAATCATAGACACCTGATAAGATACAACCCCTAAGATATCATAGAAACCTGATGAGATACAATGCCTGAGATATCATAGAAACCTGTGAGGTACAAGCCCCAAGATATTATAGAAACCTGCTTAGACACAACCCCTGAGATATTATAGAAACCTAATGAGAAAGAAGCCCAAATATATCATAGAAACCTGCTGAGATACAACCCCTGATATATCATAGAAACCTGATGAGGTAAAACCCCTGAGATGTCATAGAAACCTGATGAGATACAACCCCTGAGATATCATAGAAACCTGATGAGGTACAACCCCTGAGATGTCAAAGAAGCCTGATGAGATACAACCCCTGAGATATCATAGAAACCTGATGAGATGCAACCCCTGAGATATCATAGCCCTGAGATATCATAGAAACCTGATGAGAAAGAATCCCCAAGATATCATAGAAACCTGCTGTGAGACAACCCCTGAGATAGCATAGAAACCTGCTGAGAGACAACCCCTGAGATATCATAGAAATCTGCTAAGATACAACCCCTGAGATATCATACAAACCTGATGAGATACAACCCCTGAGATATCGTAGAAACCTGATGAGAAAGAAGCCCCAAGATATCATAGAAACCTGCTGAGATACAAGCCCCAAGATATCATAGAAACCTGCTGGGATAAAACCCATGAGATATCATAGAAACCTGCTGAGATACAACCCCTGAGATATGATAGAAACCTGATGCGATACAACCCTTGAGACATCACAGAAACCTGATGAGATACAAGCCCCAAGATATCATAGAAACCTGCTGGGATAAAACCCATGAGATATCATAGAAACCTGCTGAAGTACAACCCCTGAGATATGATAGAAACCTGCTTAGACACAACCCCTGAGATATGATAGAAACCTGATGCGATACAACCCTTGAGACATCACAGAAACCTGATGAGATACAAGCCCCAAGATATCATAGAAACCTGCTGGGATAAAACCCATGAGATATCATAGAAACCTGCTGAAGTACAACCCCTGAGATATGATAGAAACCTGCTTAGACACAACCCCTGAGATATGATAGAAACCTGATGTGATACAACCCTTCAGACATCACAGAAACCTGATGAGATACAAGCCCCAAGATATCATAGAAACCTGCTGAGATGCAACCCCTGAGATATGACAGAAACCTGATGATATACAACCTCTGAGAAATCATAGAAACCTGCTGAGATACAACCCTAAGATATCACATAAACCTGCCCAGACCCCAGACATATACACTGTCCTACCCCAGACATATACACTGTCCTACCCCAGACATATACACTGTCCTACCCCAGACATATACACTGTCCTCCCCCAGACATATACACTGTCCTACCGCAGACCCCAGACATATACACTGTCCTACCCCAGACATATACACTGTCCTACCCCAGACATATACACTGTCCTACCCCAGACATATACACTGTCCTACCCCAGACATATACACTGTCCTACCCCAGACATATACACTGTCCTACCCCAGACATATACACTGTCCTACCCCAGACATATACACTGTCCTACCCCAGACATATACACTGTCCTACCCCAGACATATACACTGTCCTACCCCAGACATATACACTGTCCTACCCCAGACATATACACTGTCCTACCCCAGACATATACACTGTCCTTCCCCAGACCCCAGACATATACACTGTCCTACCCCAGACATATACACTGTCCTACCCCAGACATATACACTGTCCTACCCCAGACATATACACTGTCCTACCCCAGACATATACACTGTCCTACCCCAGACATATACACTGTCCTACCCCAGACATATACACTGTCCTACCCCAGACATATACACTGTCCTACCCCAGACATTTACACTGTCCTACCCCAGACATATACACTGTCCTCCCCCAGACATATACACTGTCCTACCGCAGACCCCAGACATATACACTGTCCTACCCCAGACATATACACTGTCCTACCCCAGACATATACACTGTCCTACCCCAGACATATACACTGTCCTACCCCAGACATATACACTGTCCTACCCCAGACATATACACTGTCCTACCCCAGACACATACACTGTCCTACCCCAGACATATACACTGTCCTACCCCAGACATATACACTGTCCTTCCCCAGACCCCAGACATATACACTGTCCTACCCCAGACATATACACTGTCCTACCCCAGACATATACACTGTCCTACCGCAGACATATACACTGTCCTACCCCAGACATATACACTGTCCTACCCCAGACATATACACTGTCCTACCCCAGACATATACACTGTCCTACCCCAGACATATACACTGTCCTACCCCAGACATATACACTGTCCTACCCCAGACATATACACTGTCCTACCCCAGACATATACACTGTCCTACCCCAGACATATACAATGTCCTACCCCAGACATACACACTGTCCTACCCCAGACATATACACTGTCCTACCGCAGACATATACACTGTCCTACCCCAGACATATACACTGTCCTACCCCAGACATATACACTGTCCTACCCCAGACATATACACTGTCCTACCGCAGACCCCAGACATATACACTGTCCTACCCCAGACATATACACTGTCCTACCCCAGACATATACACTGTCCTACCCCAGACATATACACTGTCCTACCCCAGACATATACACTGTCCTACCCCAGACATATACACTGTCCTACCCCAGACATTTACACTGTCCTAACCCCAGACATATACACTGTCCTACCCCAGACATATACACTGTCCTACCCCAGACATATACACTGTCCTACCGCAGACCCCAGACATATACACTGTCCTACCCCAGACATATACACTGTCCTACCCCAGACATATACACTGTCCTACCCCAGACATATACACTGTCCTACCCCAGACATATACACTGTCCTACCGCAGACCCCAGACATATACACTGTCCTACCCCAGACATATACACTGTCCTACCCCAGACATATACACTGTCCTACCCCAGACATATACACTGTCCTACCCCAGACATATACACTGTCCTACCCCAGACATATACACTGTCCTACCCCAGACACATACACTGTCCTACCCCAGACATATACACTGTCCTACCCCAGACATATACACTGTCCTTCCCCAGACCCCAGACATATACACTGTCCTACCCCAGACATATACACTGTCCTACCCCAGACATATACACTGTCCTACCGCAGACATATACACTGTCCTACCCCAGACATATACACTGTCCTACCCCAGACATATACACTGTCCTACCCCAGACATATACACTGTCCTACCCCAGACATATACACTGTCCTACCCCAGACATATACACTGTCCTACCCCAGACATATACACTGTCCTACCCCAGACATATACAATGTCCTACCCCAGACATACACACTGTCCTACCCCAGACATATACACTGTCCTACCGCAGACATATACACTGTCCTACCCCAGACATATACACTGTCCTACCCCAGACATACACACTGTCCTACCCCAGACATATACACTGTCCTACCGCAGACATATACACTGTCCTACCCCAGACATATACACTGTCCTACCCCAGACATATACACTGTCCTACCGCAGACATATACACTGTCCTATCCCAGACATATACACTGTCCTACCCCAGACATATACACTGTCCTACCCCAGACATATACACTGTCCTACCCCAGACATATACACTGTCCTACCCCAGACATATACACTGTCCTACCCCAGACATTTACACTGTCCTAACCCCAGACATATACACTGTCCTACCCCAGAAATATACACTGTCCTAACCCCAGACATATACACTGTCCTACCCCAGACATATACACTGTCCTACCCCAGACATATACACTGTCCTACCCCAGACATGTACACTGTCCTACCCCAGACATATACACTGTCCTACCCCTGACATATACACTGTCCTACCCCAGACATATACACTGTCCTACCCCAGACATATACACTGTCCTACCCCAGACCCCAGACATATACACTGTCCTACCCCAAACATATACACTGTCCTACCCCAGACATATACACTGTCCTACCCCAAACATATACACTGTCCTACCCCAGACATATACACTGTCCTACCCCAGACATATACACTGTCCTACCCCAGACCCCAGACATATACACTGTCCTACCCCAGACATATACATTGTCCTACCCAAGACATATACACTGTCCTACCCCAGACATATACACTGTCCTACCCCAGACCCCAGACATATACACTGTCCTACCCCAGACATAGACACTGTCCTACCCCAGACATATACACTGTCCTATCCCAGACCCCAGACATATACACTGTCCTACCCCAGACATATACACTGTCCTATCCCAGACCCCAGACATATAAACTGTCCTACCCCAGACATATACATTGTCCTACCTGAGACTTTGTTGCTGCCATCTCCACATTAACTGGTGCAAAATACCTCAATGATGGAAACTTTAATAAAACAAACAGATGGGAAATTGAAATCAAACAAAATACCTGCCAAGTCTACCGTCCTCTGAAGAAGCGGCAAGAAATGTTTCCAGAACGGATTGCCCTGAGGGTTAAAGCGAGGAGCGCAAATAAAGAGGAGGAACCATGATGGAGTCAAAGACACGACACAGGACACAGGAATAAAGAAAGATGAAGGAAACCTGGGGAATAATAAGGATAGATGAAATCTGATGTGATGTAGAATAATATTATAAGGATAGATGATATCTGATGTGATGTAGAATAATATTATAAGGATAGATGATATCTGATGTGATATATAATAATATTATAAGGATAGATGATATCTGATGTGATATATAATAATATTATAAGGATAGATGATATCTGATGTGATGTATAATAATATTATAAGGATAGATGATATCTGATGTGATGTATAATAATATTATAAGGATAGATGATATCTGATGTGATATATAATAATATTATAAGGATAGATGATATCTGATGTGATGAAGAATAATATTATAAGGATAGATGATATCTGATGTGATGTATAATAATATTATAAGGATAGATGATATCTGATGTGATATATAATAATATTATAAGGATAGATGATATCTGATGTGATATATAATAATATTATAAGGATAGATGATATCTGATGTGATGAAGAATAATATTATAAGGATAGATGATATCTGATGTGATGATATAATAATATTATAAGGATAGATGATATCTGATGTGATATATAATAATATTATAAGGATAGATGATATCTGATGTGATGTATAATAATATTATAAGGATAGATGAAATCTGATGTGATGTATAATAATATTATAAGGATAGATGATATCTGATGTGATATATAATAATATTATAAGGATAGATGATATCTGATGTGATATATAATAATATTATAAGGATAGATGATATCTGATGTGATGTATAATAATATTATAAGGATAGATGATATCTGATGTGATATATAATAATATTATAAGGATAGATGATATCTGATGTGATATAGAATAATATTATAAGGATAGATGATATCTGATGTGATATATAATAATCTTATAAGGATAGATGATATCTGATGTGATGATATAATAATATTATAAGGATAGATGATATCTGATGTGATGATATAATAATCTTATAAGGATAGATGATATCTGATGTGATATATAATAATATTATAAGGATAGATGAAATCTGATGTGATGTAGAATAATATTATAAGGATAGATGATATCTGATGTGATGTATAATAATATTATAAGGATAGATGATATCTGATGTGATATATAATAATCTTATAAGGATAGATGATATCTGATGTATAATAATATTATAAGGATAGATGATATCTGATGTGATGTAGAATAATATTATAAGGATAGATGATATCTGATGTGATGTATAATAATATTATAAGGATAGATGATATCTGATGTGATGTAGAATAATATTATAAGGATAGATGATATCTGATGTGATATATAATAATATTATAAGGATAGATGAAATCTGATGTGATATAGAATAATATTATAAGGATAGATGATATCTGATGTGATGTATAATAATATTATAAGGATAGATGATATCTGATGTGATGTAGAATAATATTATAAGGATAGATGATATCTGATGTGATGTATAATAATATTATAAGGATAGATGATATCTGATGTGATGTAGAATAATATTATAAGGATAGATGATATCTGATGTGATGTAGAATAATATTATAAGGATAGATGATATCTGATGTGATGTATAATAATATTATAAGGATAGATGATATCTGATGTGATGTATAATAATATTATAAGGATAGATGATATCTGATGTGATATATAATAATATTATAAGGATAGATGATATCTGATGTGATGTATAATAATATTATAAGGATAGATGATATCTGATGTGATGTATAATAATATTATAAGGATAGATGATATCTGATGTGATGATATAATAATATTATAAGGATAGATGATATCTGATGTGATATAGAATAATATTATAAGGATAGATGATATCTGATGTGATATATAATAATATTATAAGGATAGATGATATCTGATGTGATGATATAATAATATTATAAGGATAGATGATATCTGATGTGATATAGAATAATATTATAAGGATAGATGATATCTGATGTGATGTATAATAATATTATAAGGATAGATGATATCTGATGTGATATATAATAATATTATAAGGATAGATGATATCTGATGTGATATATAATAATATTATAAGGATAGATGATATCTGATGTGATATATAATAATATTATAAGGATAGATGATATCTGATGTGATGTAGAATAATATTATAAGAATAGATGATATCTGATGTGATGTATAATAATATTATAAGGATAGATGATATCTGATGTGATATATAATAATATTATAAGGATAGATGATATCTGATGTGATGTAGAATAATATTATAAGGATAGATAATATCTGATGTGATGTATAATAATATTATAAGGATAGATGATATCTGATGTGATGATATAATAATATTATAAGGATAGATGATATCTGATTTGATATAGAATAATATTATAAGGATAGATGATATCTGATGTGATATATAATAATATTATAAGGATAGTGTTACGCCTAGCGCTCCGGGTCCCCGCTCCTCCCCGGAGCGCTCACGGCGTCTCTCTCCCCGCAGCGCCCCGGTCGGTCCCGCTGACCGGGAGCGCTGCACTGTCATGGCCGTCGGGGATGCGATTCGCACAGCGGGACGCGCCCGCTCGCGAATCGCATCCCAGGTCACTAACCCGTCCCGGTCCCCTGCTGTCATGTGCTGGCGCGCGCGGCTCCACTCTCTAGGGCGCGCGCGCGCCAGCTCTCTGCGACTTAAAGGGCCAGCGCACCAATGATTGGTGCCTGGCCCAATTAGCTTAATTGGCTTCCACCTGCTCCCTGGCTATATCTGATCTCCTCCCATGCACTCCCTTGCCGGATCTTGTTGCCTTGTGCCAGTGAAAGCGTTTAGTGTGTCCAAAGCCTGTGTACCTGAACTTCTGCTATCCATCCTGACTACGAACCTTGCCGCCTGCCCCCGACCTTCTGCTACGTCTGACCTTGCCTCTGCCTAGTCCTTCTGTCCCACGCCTTCTCAGCAGTCAGCGAGGTTGAGCCGTTGCTAGTGGATACGACCTGGTTGCTACTGCCGCAGCAAGACCATCCCGCTTTGCGGCGGGCTCTGGTGAAAACCAGTAGCCTCTTAGAACCGGTCCACTAGCACGGTCCACGCCAATCCCTCGCTGACACAGCGGATCCACAACCCGTAAGCCGAATCGTGACAGTAGATCCGGCCATGGATCCCGCTGAGGTGCCGCTGCCAAGTCTCGCTGACCTTACCACGGTGGTCGCTCAGCAATCGCAGCAAATTGCCCAACAAGGACAGCAGCTGTCGCAGTTGACCGCCACGTTACAGCAACTTCTGCCTCTGCTACAGCAGCAACCATCTCCTCCGCCAGCTCCTGCACCTCCTCCGCAGCGAGTGGCCGCTCCTAGCCTCCGCTTGTCCCTGCCGGACAAATTTGATGGGGACTCTAAACTCTGCCGTGGATTTTTGTCTCAGTGTTCCCTGCATATGGAGATGTTGTCGGACTTGTTTCCTACAGAACGGTCTAAGGTGGCGTTTGTAGTAAGCCTTCTTTCAGGAAAGGCCTTGTCTTGGGCCACACCGCTCTGGGACCGCAATGATCCTGCCACAGCCACAGTCCAGTCCTTCTTCGCTGAAGTCCGGAGTGTCTTCGAGGAGCCTGCCCGAGCTTCTTCTGCCGAGACTGCCCTGTTGAACCTGGTCCAGGGTAATTCTTCAGTGGGCGAGTACGCCATCCAATTTCGTACTCTTGCTTCCGAGTTATCATGGAATAACGAGGCTCTCTGCGCGACCTTTAAAAAAGGCCTATCCAGTCGCATCAAGGATGTGCTGGCCGCACGAGAGATTCCTGCCAACCTCCAAGAACTCATCCATTTGGCTACCCGCATTGACATGCGTTTTTCTGAGCGACACCAAGAGCTCCGCCAGGAAAAAGACTTAGATCTCTGGGCACCTCTCCCACAGCATCCTTTGCAGTCTACGCCTGGGCCTCCCGCCGAGGAGGCCATGCAAGTGGATCGGTCTCGCCTGACCCAGGAAGAGAGGAATCGCCGTAGGGAAGAAAATCTCTGTCTTTACTGTGCCAGTACCGAGCATTTCTTGGTGGATTGCCCTATCCGTCCTCCACGTCTGGGAAACGCACGCACGCACCCAGCTCACGTGGGTGTGGCGTCTCTTGGTTCCAAGTCTGCTTCTCCACGTCTCACGGTGCCCGTGCGGATTTCTCCTTCAGCCAACTCCTCCCTCTCAGCCGTGGCCTGCTTGGACTCCGGTGCCTCTGGAAATTTTATTTTGGAGTCGTTTGTTAATAAATTCCGCATCCCGGTGACCCGTCTCGTCAAGCCGCTCTACATTTCCGCGGTCAATGGAGTCAGACTGGATTGCACCGTGCGTTTCCGCACAGAACCCCTCCTGATGTGTATTGGACCCCACCACAAAAGGATTGAGCTCTTCGTCCTACCCAACTGTACCTCTGAGGTCCTCCTCGGTCTGCCATGGCTCCGGCTTCATTCCCCCACCCTTGATTGGACCACCGGGGAGATCAAGAACTGGGACTCTGCCTGCCATAGGAAGTGCCTCTCCCCCCCTCCCAGTCCCATCAGGCAAACCTCAGTGCCTCCTCATGGCCCCCGTCCTGGTGTCACACTGCCCCGTGCCAGGCTTTGCCCTCTGCCCTCCCTCCCCATTCCCACTCCTGCTGTACTGCCTGCCGTTGAGGAAACCCTCCATTCTTTCCCGGTGTCCCCATCCCAGGGGAGGCAGTTACCGGTCAAAGAAAAGGGGAGACCTAAGGGGGGGGGGGTACTGTTACGCCTAGCGCTCCGGGTCCCCGCTCCTCCCCGGAGCGCTCACGGCGTCTCTCTCCCCGCAGCGCCCCGGTCGGTCCCGCTGACCGGGAGCGCTGCACTGTCATGGCCGTCGGGGATGCGATTCGCACAGCGGGACGCGCCCGCTCGCGAATCGCATCCCAGGTCACTAACCCGTCCCGGTCCCCTGCTGTCATGTGCTGGCGCGCGCGGCTCCACTCTCTAGGGCGCGCGCGCGCCAGCTCTCTGCGACTTAAAGGGCCAGCGCACCAATGATTGGTGCCTGGCCCAATTAGCTTAATTGGCTCCCACCTGCTCCCTGGCTATATCACATCACTTCCCATGCACTCCCTTGCCGGATCTTGTTGCCTTGTGCCAGTGAAAGCGTTTAGTGTGTCCAAAGCCTGTGTACCTGAACTTCTGCTATCCATCCTGACTACGAACCTTGCCGCCTGCCCCCGACCTTCTGCTACGTCTGACCTTGCCTCTGCCTAGTCCTTCTGTCCCACGCCTTCTCAGCAGTCAGCGAGGTTGAGCCGTTGCTAGTGGATACGACCTGGTTGCTACTGCCGCAGCAAGACCATCCCGCTTTGCGGCGGGCTCTGGTGAAAACCAGTAGCCTCTTAGAACCGGTCCACTAGCACGGTCCACGCCAATCCCTCGCTGACACAGCGGATCCACAACCCGTAAGCCGAATCGTGACAGATAGATGAAATCTGATGTGATATATAATAATATTATAAGGATAGATGATATCTGATGTGATGTAGAATAATATTATAAGGATAGATGATATCTGATGTGATGATATAATAATCTTATAAGGATAGATGATATCTGATGTGATGTAGAATAATATTATAAGGATAGATGATATCTGATGTGATATATAATAATATTATAAGGATAGATGATATCTGATGTGATGTAGAATAATATTATAAGAATAGATGATATCTGATGTGATGTATAATAATATTATAAGGATAGATGATATCTGATTTGATATAGAATAATATTATAAGGATAGATGATATCTGATGTGATATATAATAATATTATAAGGATAGATGAAATCTGATGTGATATATAATAATATTATAAGGATAGATGATATCTGATGTGATGTAGAATAATATTATAAGGATAGATGATATCTGATGTGATGATATAATAATATTATAAGGATACATGATATCTGATGTGATGTAGAATAATATTATAAGGATAGATGATATCTGATGTGATGTATAATAATATTATAAGGATAGATGATATCTGATGTGATGTAGAATAATATTATAAGGATAGATGATATCTGATGTGATATATAATAATATTATAAGGATAGATGATATCTGATGTGATATATAATAATATTATAAGGATAGATGATATCTGATGTGATGTATAATAATATTATAAGGATAGATGATATCTGATGTGATGTAGAATAATATTATAAGGATAGATGATATCTGATGTGATATATAATAATATTATAAGGATAGATGATATCTGATGTGATGTAGAATAATATTATAAGGATAGATGATATCTGATGTGATATATAATAATATTATAAGGATAGATGATATCTGATGTGATATATAATAATATTATAAGGATAGATGATATCTGATGTGATATATAATAATATTATAAGGATAGATGATATCTGATGTGATGTAGAATAATATTATAAGGATAGATGATATCTGATGTGATGATATAATAATATTATAAGGATATATGATATCTGATGTGATGTATAATAATATTATAAGGATAGATGATATCTGATGTGATGTATAATAATATTATAAGGATAGATGATATCTGATGTGATGTATAATAATATTATAAGGATAGATGATATCTGATGTGATGTATAATAATATTATAAGGATAGATGATATCTGATGTGATATATAATAATATTTTAAGGATAGATGATATCTGATGTGATATAGAATAATATTATAAGGATAGATGATATCTGATGTGATGTAGAATAATATTATAAGGATAGATGATATCTGATGTGATGATACAATAATATTATAAGGATAGATGATATCTGATGTGATGTAGAATAATATTATAAGGATAGATGATATCTGATGTGATGCTATAATAATATTATAAGGATAGATAATATCTGATGTGATGATACAATAATATTATAAGGATAGATGATATCTGATGTGATGTAGAATAATATTATAAGGATAGATGATATCTGATGTGATATATAATAATATTATAAGGATAGATGATATCTGATGTGATGATATAATAATATTATAAGGATAGATGATATCTGATGTGATATATAATAATATTATAAGGATAGAGGATATCTGATGTGATGATATAATAATATTATAAGGATAGATGATATCTGATGTGATATATAATAATATTATAAGGATAGATGATATCTGATGTGATATATAATAATATTATAAGGATAGATGATATCTGATGTGATGTAGAATAATATTATAAGGATAGATGATATCTGATGTGATGTAGAATAATATTATAAGGATAGATGATATCTGATGTGATGTAGAATAATATTATAAGGATAGATGATATCTGATGTGATGATATAATAATATTATAAGGATAGATGATATCTGATGTGATGTATAATAATATTATAAGGATAGATGATATCTGATGTGATGATATAATAATATTATAAGGATAGATGATATCTGATGTGATGATATAATAATATTATAAGGATAGATGATATCTGATGTGATATATAATAATATTATAAGGATAGATGATATCTGATGTGATATATAATAATATTATAAGGATAGATAATATCTGATGTGATATATAATAATATTATAAGGATAGATGATATCTGATGTGATGATATAATAATATTATAAGGATAGATGATATCTGATGTGATGTAGAATAATATAAGGATAGATGATATCTGATGTGATGTATAATAATATTATAAGGATAGATGATATCTGATGTGATATATAATAATATTATAAGGATAGATGATATCTGATGTGATGTATAATAATATTATAAGGATAGATGATATCTGATGTGATGTAGAATAATATTATAAGGATAGATGATATCTGATTTGATATATAATAATATTATAAGGATAGATGATATCTGATGTGATATATAATAATCTTATAAGAATAGATGATATCTGATGTGATGATATAATAATATTATAAGGATAGATGATATCTGATGTGATGTAGAATAATATTATAAGGATAGATGATATCTGATGTGATGTATAATAATATTATAAGGATAGATGATATCTGATGTGATATATAATAATATTATAAGGATAGATGATATCTGATGTGATGATATAATAATATTATAAGGATAGATGATATCTGATGTGATGTATAATAATATTATAAGGATAGATGATATCTGATGTGATGTATAATAATATTATAAGGATAGATGATATTTGATGTGATGTATAATAATATTATAAGGATAGATGATATCTGATGTGATGATATAATAATATTATAAGGATAGATGATATCTGATGTGATATATAATAATATTATAAGGATAGATGATATCTGATGTGATGTATAATAATATTATAAGGATAGATGATATTTGATGTGATATATAATAATATTATAAGGATAGATGATATCTGATGTGATATATAATAATATTATAAGGATAGATGATATCTGATGTGATGTAGAATAATATTATAAGGATAGATGATATCTGATGTGATATATAATAATATTATAAGGATAGATGATATCTGATGTGATGATATAATAATATTATAAGGATAGATGATATCTGATGTGATATATAATAATATTGTCACGATGCCGGCTGGCAGGTAGTGGATCCTCTGTGCCAGAGAGGGATTGGCGTGGACCGTGCTAGAGGATCGGTTCTAAGTCACTACTGGTTTTCACCAGAGCCCGCCGCAAAGCGGGATGGTCTTGCTGCGGCGGTAGTGACCAGGTCGTATCCCCTAGCAACGGCTCAACCTCTCTGGCTGCTGAAGATAGGCGCGGTACAAGGGAGTAGACAGAAGCAAGGTCGGACGTAGCAGAAGGTCGGGGCAGGCAGCAAGGATCGTAGTCAGGGGCAACGGCAGAAGGTCTGGAATCACAGGCAAGGAACACACAAGGAACGCTTTCACTGGCACTAGGGCAACAAGATCCGGCGAGGGAGTGAAGGGGAAGTGAGGTGATATAGGGAAGTGCACAGGTGTAAACACTAATTGGAACCACTGCACCAATCAGCGGTGCAGTGGCCCTTTAAATCGCAAAGACCCGGCGCGCGCGCGCCCTAGGGAGCGGGGCCGCGCGCGCCGGGACAGAACTGACGGGGAGCGAGTAAGGTACGGGAGCCGGGGTGCGCATCGCGAGCGGGCGCTACCCGCATCGCGAATCGCATCCCGGCCGGAGGTGGTAACGCAGCGCCCCGGGTCCGTGGAACCGACCGGGGCGCTGCAGTGAGGGAAGTGTAGCGAGCGCTCCGGGGAGGAGCGGGGACCCGGAGCGCTCGGCGTAACAGTACCCCCCCCCTTGGGTCTCCCCCTCTTCTTGGGGCCTGAGAACCTGAGGATCAGACTTTTGTCCAGGATATTGTCCTCAGGTTCCCAGGACCTCTCTTCTGGACCACAACCCTCCCAATCCACTAAAAAAAAAGTTCTTCCCCTGACCTTTTTAGAGGCCAAAATCTCTTTGACAGAGAAGATGTCCGAGGAGCCGGAAACAGGAGTGGGAGGAACAGATTTAGGAGAAAAACGGTTGAGGATGAGAGGTTTAAGAAGAGAGACGTGAAAGGCATTAGGGATACGAAGAGAAGGAGGAAGAAGAAGTTTGTAAGAGACAGGATTAATTTGACACAAAACTTTAAAAGGACCAAGATAGCGTGGTCCCAACTTATAGCTCGGGACACGGAAACGGACATATTTAGCGGAGAGCCATACCTTGTCTCCAGGGGAAAAAATGGGAGGAGCTCTTCTTTTCTTATCTGCGAATCTCTTCATGCGAGAAGAAGCCTGTAAGAGAGAATTTTGGGTCTCTTTCCATATGGTGGAAAGATCACGAGAAATTTCATCCACAGCGGGCAGACCAGAGGGCAAGGGGGTAGGGAGGGGGGGAAGAGGGTGACGGCCGTACACCACGAAAAACGGAGATTTGGAGGAAGATTCAGAGATTCTGAAATTATACGAGAATTCGGCCCAAGGTAGAAGATCTGCCCAGTCATCCTGGCGGGAGGAAACAAAATGTCGTAAATAGTCACCCAAGATCTGGTTAATTCTCTCTACTTGTCCATTGGATTGAGGATGGTATGCAGAAGAAAAATTTAATTTAATCTTGAGTTGTTTACAGAGAGCCCTCCAGAATTTAGACACAAATTGGACGCCTCTATCCGAGACGATCTGTGTAGGCAACCCGTGAAGACGAAAAATGTGTACAAAAAATTGTTTAGCCAACTGAGGCGCTGAAGGAAGACCAGGAAGAGGGATGAAATGTGCCATTTTGGAGAATCGATCAACGACCACCCAAATAACAGTGTTGCCATGGGATGGGGGTAAGTCAGTAATAAAATCCATACCAATCAGAGACCAAGGTTGTTCGGGGACAGGTAGAGGATGAAGAAAACCAGCGGGCTTCTGGCGAGGAGTCTTATCCCGGGCACAGATAGTGCAGGCTCGCACAAAGTCCACCACATCAGTCTCTAGAGTCGGCCACCAATAGAAGCGAGAGATGAGTTGCACAGATTTCTTGATGCCCGCATGACCTGCGAGATGGGAGGAGTGACCCCATTTGAGGATCCCAAGGCGTTGGCGTGGAGAAACAAAGGTCTTTCCTGGAGGAGTTTGCCTGATGGAGGCTGGAGAAGTGGAAATCAGGCAGTCAGGAGGAATGATGTGTTGAGGAGAGAGTTCAATTTCAGAGGCATCTGAGGAACGAGAGAGAGCATCGGCCCTAATGTTTTTATCAGCAGGCCGAAAGTGAATTTCAAAATTAAATCGGGCAAAGAACAGAGACCACCTGGCCTGACGAGGATTCAGCCGTTGGGCAGACTGGAGGTAGGAGAGGTTCTTGTGATCGGTGTAAATAATAACTGGAAATCTTGATCCCTCCAGCAGATGCCTCCATTCCTCAAGTGCTAATTTAATGGCTAGAAGCTCTCGATCCCCGATGGAGTAGTTCCTCTCCGCCGGAGAGAAGGTCCTGGAAAAAAAACCACAAGTAACAGCATGCCCGGAAGAGTTTTTTTGTAGAAGGACAGCTCCAGCTCCCACTGAGGAGGCATCAACCTCCAATAGGAAGGGTTTAGATGGGTCAGGTCTGGAGAGCACGGGAGCCGAAGAAAAGGCAGACTTGAGTCGTTTAAAGGCGTCTTCCGCTTGAGGAGGCCAAGACTTGGGATCGGCATTTTTTTTTGTTAAAGCCACAATAGGAGCCACAATGGTAGAAAAATGTGGAATAAATTGCCTGTAATAATTGGCGAACCCCAAAAAACGTTGGATGGCACGGAGTCCGGAGGGGCGTGGCCAATCTAAGACGGCAGAGAGTTTATCTGGGTCCATTTGTAGTCCCTGGCCAGAGACCAAGTATCCTAGAAAAGGAAGAGATTGGCATTCAAACAGACATTTCTCTATTTTGGCATAGAGTTGATTATCACGAAGTCTCTGAAGAACCATACGGACATGCTGGCGGTGTTCTTCAAGATTGGCAGAAAAAATCAGGATATCGTCCAGATATACAACAACACAGGAGTATAGTAGATCACGAAAAATTTCATTAACAAAGTCTTGGAAGACGGCAGGGGCGTTGCATAGACCAAAGGGCATGACCAGATACTCAAAGTGTCCATCTCTGGTGTTAAATGCCGTTTTCCATTCATCCCCCTCTCTGATGCGGATGAGATTATAAGCACCTCTTAAGTCCAGTTTGGTAAAAATATGGGCACCTTGGAGACGATCAAAGAGTTCAGAGATGAGGGGTAGGGGGGTAGCGGTTCTTAACCGTGATTTTATTAAGACCGCGGTAGTCAATGCAAGGACGTAGAGAGCCATCTTTTTTGGACACAAAGAAAAATCCGGCTCCGGCAGGAGAGGAGGATTTACGGATAAAGCCCTTTTTTAAATTTTCTTGGACGTATTCAGACATGGCAAGAGTCTCTGGGACGGACAGAGGATAGATTCTGCCCCGGGGTGGAGTAGTGCCCGGGAGGAGGTCAATGGGACAATCATAAGGCCTGTGAGGAGGTAGAGTCTCAGCTTGTTTTTTGCAAAAAACGTCCGCAAAGTCCATATAGGCCTTAGGGAGACCGGTTACATGAGGAAGCACAGGGACACGGCAAGGTTTACTGGGAACCGGTTTTAAGCAGTCCTTGGAACAAGAGGGCCCCCAACTCTTGATCTCCCCAGTGGACCAATCCAGGATTGGGGAATGGAGTTGAAGCCAGGGAAGTCCAAGAAGGATTTCAGAAGTGCAATTGGGGAGGACCAACAGTTCAATCCTCTCGTGATGAGATCCGATGCACATTAGAAGGGGCTCCGTGCGGAAACGTATAGTACAGTCCAATTTTTCATTGTTTACACAATTGATGTAGAGGGGTCTGGCGAGACTGGTCACCGGGATGTTGAACCTGTTGACGAGAGAGGCTAAGATGAAATTTCCTGCAGATCCAGAGTCCAAGAAGGCCACAGCAGAGAAGGAGAAGGCAGAGGCAGACATCCGCACAGGCACAGTAAGACGTGGAGAAGCAGAGTAGACATCAAGGACTGTCTCACCTTTGTGCGGAGTCAGCGGACGTCTTTCCAGGCGGGGAGGACGGATAGGACAATCCTTCAGGAAGTGTTCGGTACTAGCACAGTACAGGCAGAGATTCTCCATGCGGCGTCGTGTCCTCTCTTGGGGTGTCAGGCGAGACCGGTCGACCTGCATAGCCTCCACGGCGGGAGGCACAGGAACAGATTGCAGGGGACCAGAGGAGAGAGGAGCCGGGGAGAAGAAACGCCTCGTGCGAACAGAGTCCATATCCTGGCGGAGCTCCTGACGCCGTTCGGAAAAACGCATGTCAATGCGAGTGGCAAGATGGATGAGTTCATGTAGGTTAGCAGGGATTTCTCGTGCGGCCAGAACATCTTTAATGTTGCTGGATAGGCCTTTTTTAAAGGTCGCGCAGAGTGCCTCATTATTCCAGGATAATTCTGAAGCAAGGGTACGGAACTGTACGGCATACTCGCCAACGGAAGAATTACCCTGGACCAGGTTCAACAGGGCAGTCTCAGCAGAAGAGGCTCGGGCAGGTTCCTCAAAGACACTTCGAATTTCCGAGAAGAAGGAGTGTACAGAGGCAGTGACGGGGTCATTGCGGTCCCAGAGCGGTGTGGCCCAAGCCAGGGCTTTTCCAGACAGCAGGCTGACTACGAAAGCCACCTTAGACCTTTCAGTGGGGAACTGGTCCGACATCATCTCCAAGTGTAATGAACATTGGGAAAGAAAGCCACGGCAAAACTTAGAGTCCCCATCAAATTTATCCGGCAAGGATAGTCGTATTCCAGAAGCGGCCACTCGCTGCGGAGGAGGTACAGGAGCTGGCGGAGGAGATGATTGCTGGAGCTGTGGTAGTAACTGTTGTAGCATAACAGTCAGTTGAGACAGCTGTTGGCCTTGTTGCGCAATCTGTTGTGACTGCTGGGCGACCACCGTGGTGAGGTCAGCGACAACTGGCAGAGGAACTTCAGCGGGATCCATGGCCGGATCTACTGTCACGATGCCGGCTGGCAGGTAGTGGATCCTCTGTGCCAGAGAGGGATTGGCGTGGACCGTGCTAGAGGATCGGTTCTAAGTCACTACTGGTTTTCACCAGAGCCCGCCGCAAAGCGGGATGGTCTTGCTGCGGCGGTAGTGACCAGGTCGTATCCCCTAGCAACGGCTCAACCTCTCTGGCTGCTGAAGATAGGCGCGGTACAAGGGAGTAGACAGAAGCAAGGTCGGACGTAGCAGAAGGTCGGGGCAGGCAGCAAGGATCGTAGTCAGGGGCAACGGCAGAAGGTCTGGAATCACAGGCAAGGAACACACAAGGAACGCTTTCACTGGCACTAGGGCAACAAGATCCGGCGAGGGAGTGAAGGGGAAGTGAGGTGATATAGGGAAGTGCACAGGTGTAAACACTAATTGGAACCACTGCACCAATCAGCGGTGCAGTGGCCCTTTAAATCGCAAAGACCCGGCGCGCGCGCGCCCTAGGGAGCGGGGCCGCGCGCGCCGGGACAGAACTGACGGGGAGCGAGTAAGGTACGGGAGCCGGGGTGCGCATCGCGAGCGGGCGCTACCCGCATCGCGAATCGCATCCCGGCCGGAGGTGGTAACGCAGCGCCCCGGGTCCGTGGAACCGACCGGGGCGCTGCAGTGAGGGAAGTGTAGCGAGCGCTCCGGGGAGGAGCGGGGACCCGGAGCGCTCGGCGTAACAAATATTATAAGGATAGATGATATCTGATGTGATGTAGAATAATATTATAAGGATAGATGATATCTGATGTGATATATAACAATTTTTTAAGGATAGATGATATCTGATGTGATATATAATAATCTTATAAGGATAGATGATATCTGATGTGATGTATAATAATATTATAAGGATAGATGATATCTGATGTGATATATAATAATCTTATAAGAATAGATGATATCTGTTGTGATGTATAATAATATTATAAGGATAGATAATATCTGATGTGATATATAATAATCTTATAAGGATAGATGATATCTGATGTGATATATAATAATCTTATAAGGATAGATGATATCTGATGTGATGATATAATAATATTATAAGGATAGATGATATCTGATGTGATGTAGAATAATATTATAAGGATAGATGATATCTGATGTGATGTATAATAATATTATAAGGATAGATGATATCTGATGTGATATATAATAATCTTATAAGGATAGATGATATCTGATGTGATATATAATAATCTTATAAGGATAGATGATATCTGATGTGATGATATAATAATATTATAAGGATAGATGATATCTGATGTGATATATAATAATATTATAAGGATAGATGATATCTGATGTGATGTATAATAATATTATAAGGATAGATGATATCTGATGTGATATATAATAATATTATAAGGATAGATGATATCTGATGTGATATATAATAATATTATAAGGATAGATGATATCTGATGTGATATATAATAATCTTATAAGGATAGATGGTATCTGATGTGATATATAATAATCTTATAAGAATAGATGATATCTGATGTGATGTATAATAATATTATAAGGATAGATGATATCTGATGTGATGATATAATAATATTATAAGGATAGATGATATCTGATGTGATGATATAATAATCTTATAAGGATAGATGATATCTGATGTGATATATAATAATATTATAAGGATAGATGAAATCTGATGTGATGTAGAATAATATTATAAGGATAGATGATATCTGATGTGATGTAGAATAATATTATAAGGATAGATGATATCTGATGTGATGATATAATAATATTATAAGGATAGATGATATCTGATGTGATTTAGAATAATATTATAAAGATAGATGATATCTGATGTGATGATATAATAATATTATAAGGATAGATGATATCTGATGTGATATATAATAATATTATAAGGATAGATGATATCTGGTGTGATATATAATAATATTATAAGGATAGATGATATCTGATGTGATGTAGAATAATATTATAAGGATAGATGATATCTGATCTGATATATAATAATATTATAAGGATAGATGATATCTGGTGTGATGTAGAATAATATTATAAGGATAGATGATATCTGATGTGATGTATAATAATATTATAAGGATAGATGATATCTGATGTGATGTATAATAATATTATAAGGATAGATGATATCTGATGTGATGTATAATAATATTATAAGGATAGATGATATCTGATGTGATGTATAATAATATTATAAGGATAGATGATATCTGATGTGATGTATAATAATATTATAAGGATAGATGATATCTGATGTGATGTATAATAATATTATAAGGATAGATGATATCTGATGTGATGTAGAATAATATTATAAGGATAGATGATATCTGATGTGATGAAGAATAATATTATAAGGATAGATGATATCTGATGTGATGTAGAATAATATTATAAGGATAGATGATATCTGATGTGATGTATAATAATATTATAAGGATAGATTATATCTGATGTGATGTATAATAATATTATAAGGATAGATGATATCTGATGTGATATATAATAATATTATAAGGATAGATGATATCTGATGTGATATATAATAATATTATAAGGATAGATGATATCTGATGTGATGATATAATAATATTATAAGGATAGATGATATCTGATGTGGTGTATAATAATATTATAAGGATAGATGATATCTGATGTGATGTAGAATAATATTATAAGGATAGATGATATCTGATGTGATATATAATAATATTATAAGGATAGATGATATCTGATGTGATATATAATAATATTATAAGGATAGATGATATCTGATGTGATATAGAATAATCTTATAAGGATAGATGATATCTGATGTGATATATAATAATATTATAAGGATAGATGATATCTGATGTGATGTATAATAATCTTATGAGGATAGATGATATCTGATGTGATATAGAATAATATTATAAGGATAGATGATATCTGATGTGATGATATAATAATATTATAAGGATAGATGATATCTGATGTGATGATATAATAATATTATAAGGATAGATGATATCTGATGTGATGTATAATAATATTATAAGGATAGATGATATCTGATGTGATATAGAATAATATTATAAGGATAGATGATATCTGATGTGATATATAATAATATTATAAGGATAGATGATATCTGATGTGATATATAATAATCTTATAAGGATAGATGATATCTGATGTGATGTAGAATAATATTTTAAGGATAGATGATATCTGATGTGATATATAATAATATTATAATGATAGATGATATCTGATGTGATGATATAATAATATTATAAGGATAGATGATATCTGATGTGATGTAGAATAATATTATAAGGATAGATGATATCTGATGTGATATATAATAATATTATAAGGATAGATTATATCTGATGTGATGTAGAATAATATTATAAGGATAGATGATATCTGATGTGATATATAATAATATTATAAGGATAGATGATATCTGATGTGATATATAATAATATTATTAGGATAGATGATATCTGATGTGATGATATAATAATATTATAAGGATAGATGAAATCTGATGTGATGTAGAATAATATTATAAGGATAGATGATATCTGATGTGATGATATAATAATATTATAAGGATAGATGATATCTGATGTGATGATATAATAATATTATAAGGATAGATGATATCTGATGTGATATATAATAAAATTATAAGGATAGATGATATCTGATGATATATAGAATAATATTATAAGGATAGATGATATCTGTTGTGATGATATAATAATATTATAAGGATAGATGATATCTGATGTGATGTAGAATAATATTATAAGAATAGATGATATCTGATGTGATGATATAATAATATTATAAGGATAGATGATATCTGATGTAATATATAAAAATATTATAAGGATAGATGATATCTGATGTGATGTAGAATAATCTTATAAGGATAGATGATATCTGATGTGATATATAATAATATTATAAGGATAGATGATATCTGATGTGATGTATAATAATATCATAAGGATAGATGATATCTGATGTGATATATAATAATATTACAAGGATAGATAATATCTGATGTGATGTAGAATAATATTATAAGGATAGATGATATCTGATGTGATATATAATAATATTATAAGGATAGATGATATCTGATGTGATGATATAATAATATTATAAGGATAGATGATATCTGATGTGATATATAATAATCTTATAAGGATAGATGATATCTGATGTGATGTTGAATAATATTATAAGGATAGATGATATCTGATGTGATATATAATAATATTTTAAGGATAGATGATATCTGATGTGATATATAATAATATTATAAGGATAGATGATATCTGATATGATGTAGAATAATATTAGAAGGATAGATGATATCTGATGTGATGATATAATAATCTTATAAGAATAGATGATATCTGATGTGATATATAATAATATTATAAGGATAGATGATATCTGATGTGATGTATAATAATATTATAAGGATAGATGATATCTGATGTGATGTATAATAATATTATAAGGATAGATGATATCTGATGTGATGTAGAATAATATTATGAGGATAGATGATATCTGATGTGATGATATAATAATATTATAAGGATAGATGATATCTGATGTGATATATAATAATATTATAAGGATAGATGATATCTGGTGTGATATATAATAATATTATAAGGATAGATGATATCTGATGTGATGTAGAATAATATTATAAGGATAGATGATATCTAATGTGATGTATAATAATCTTATAAGGATAGATGATATCTGGTGTGATGTAGAATAATATTATAAGGATAGATGATATCTGATGTGATGTATAATAATATTATAAGGATAGATGATATCTGATGTGATATATAATAATATTATAAGGATAGATGATATCTGATGTGATGTAGAATAATATTATAAGGATAGATGATATCTGATGTGATGTATAATAATATTATAAGGATAGATGATATCTGATGTGATGTATAATAATCTTATAAGGATAGATGATATCTGATGTGATATATAATAATATTATAAGGATAGATGATATCTGATGTGATATATAATAATATTATAAGGATAGATGATATCTGATGTGATCATATAATAATATTATAAGGATAGATGATATCTGATGTGATGTATAATAATATTATAAGGATAGACAATATCTGATGTGATGTATAATAATATTATAAGGATAGATGAAATCTGATGTGATGTATAATAATATTATAAGGATAGATGATATCTGATGTGATATAGAATAATATTATAAGGATAGATGATATCTGATGTGATATATAATAATATTATAAGGATAGATGATATCTGATGTGATGTAGAATAATATTTTAAGGATAGATGATATCTGATGTGATATATAATAATATTATAAGGATAGATGATATCTGATGTGATGTAGAATAATATTATAAGGATAGATGATATCTGATGTGATGTATAATAATATTATAAGGATAGATGATATCTGATGTGATGTATAATAATATTATAAGGATAGATGATATCTGATGTGATGTATAATAATATTATAAGGATAGATGATATCTGATGTGATGTATAATAATATTATAAGGATAGATGATATCTGATGTGATATATAATAATATTATAAGGATAGATGATATCTGATGTGATGTAGAATAATCTTATAAGGATAGATGATATCTGATGTGATATATAATAATATTATAAGGATAGATGATATCTGATGTGATGTATAATAATATTATAAGGATAGATGATATCTGATGTGATATATAATAATATTATAAGGATAGATGATATCTGATGT
This sequence comes from Hyla sarda, assembly GCF_029499605.1. Classification (NCBI taxonomy): domain Eukaryota; kingdom Metazoa; phylum Chordata; class Amphibia; order Anura; family Hylidae; genus Hyla; species Hyla sarda. The sequence goes on from NC_079189.1 coordinate 620,325,790, forward strand.
GATGATATAATAATATTATAAGGATAGATGAAATCTGATGTGATGTAGAATAATATTATAAGGATAGATGATATCTGATGTGATGATATAATAATATTATAAGGATAGATGATATCTGTTGTGATGATATAATAATATTATAAGGATAGATGATATCTGATGTGATGATATAATAATATTATAAGGATAGATGATATCTGATGTGATATATAATAATATTATAAGGATAGATGATATCTGATGATATATAGAATAATATTATAAGGATAGATGATATCTGATGTGATGATATAATAATATTATAAGGATAGATGATATCTGATGTGATGATATAATAATATTATAAGGATAGATGATATCTGATGTGATGTATAATAATATTATAAGGATAGATGATATCTGATGATATATAGAATAATATTATAAGGATAGATGATATCTGTTGTGATGATATAATAATATTATAAGGATAGATGATATCTGATGTGATGTATAATAATATTATAAGGATAGATGATATCTGATATGATGTAGAATAATATTAGAAGGATAGATGATATCTGATGTGATGTAGAATAATATTATAAGGATAGATGATATCTGATATGATGTAGAATAATATTAGAAGGATAGATGATATCTGATGTGATATATAATAATATTATAAGGATAGATGATATCTGATGTGATGTAGAATAATATTATAAGGATAGATGATATCTGATGTGATGTATAATCATATTATAAGGATAGATGATATCTGATGTGATATATAATAATATTATAAGGATAGATGATATCTGATGTGATATATAATAATATTATAAGGATAGATGATATCTGATGTGATATATAATAATATTATAAGGATAGATGATATCTGATGTGATGTATAATAATATTATAAGGATAGATGATATCTGATGTGATATATAATAATATTATAAGGATAGATGATATCTGATGTGATATAGAATAATATTATAAGGATAGATGATATCTGATGTGATATATAATAATATTATAAGTATAGATTATATCTGATGTGATGTAGAATAATATTATAAGGATAGATGATATCTGATGTGATGTATAATAATATTATAAGGATAGATGATATCTGATATGATGTAGAATAATATTAGAAGGATAGATGATATCTGATGTGATGTAGAATAATATTATAAGGATAGATGATATCTGATGTGATGTATAATCATATTATAAGGATAGATGATATCTGATGTGATGTATAATAATATTATAAGGATAGATGATATCTGATGTGATATATAATAATATTATAAGGATAGATGATATCTGATGTGATATAGAATAATATTATAAGGATAGATGATATCTGATGTGATATATAATAATATTATAAGTATAGATTATATCTGATGTGATGTAGAATAATATTATAAGGATAGATGATATCTGATGTGATGATATAATAATATTATAAGGATAGATGATATCTGATGTGATGATATAATAATATTATAAGCATAGATGATATCTGATGTGATATATAATAATATTATAAGGATAGATGATATCTGATGTGATATATAATAATATTATAAGGATAAATGATATCTGATGATATATAGAATAATATTATAAGGATAGATGATATCTGATGTGATGTATAATAATATTATAAGGATAGATGATATCTGATGTGATGATATAATAATATTATAAGGATAGATGATATCTGATGTGATGATATAATAATATTATAAGGATAGATGATATCTGATGTGATATATAATAATATTATAAAGATAGATGATATCTGATGTGATGTAGAATAATATTATAAGGATAGATGATATCTGATGTGATGTAGAATAATATTATAAGGATAGATGATATCTGATGTGATGTATAATAATATTATAAGGATAGATGATATCTGATGTGATATATAATAATATTATAAGGATAGATGATATCTGATGTGATATAGAATAATATTATAAGGATAGATGATATCTGATGTGATGTAGAATAATATTATAAGGATAGATGATATCTGATGTGATATAGAATAATATTATAAGGATAGATGATATCTGATGTGATGTAGAATAATATAAGGATAGATGATATCTGATGTGATGTATAATAATATTATAAGGATAGATGATATCTGATGTGATATATAATAATATTATAAGGATAGATGATATCTGATGTGATGTAGAATAATATTATAAGGATAGATGTTATCTGATGTGATGTAGAATAATATTATAAGGATAGATGATATCTGATGTGATGTAGAATAATATTATAAGGATAGATGATATCTGATGTAATGTATAATAATATTACAAGGATAGATGATATCTGATGTGATATATAATAATATTATAAGGATAGATGATATCTGATGTGATGATATAATAATATTATAAGGATAGATGATATCTGATGTGATATATAATAATATTATAAGGATAGATGATATCTGATGTGATATATAATAATATTATAAGGATAGATGATATCTGATGTGATATATAATAATATTATAAGGATAGATGATATCTGATGTGATGTAGAATAATATTATAAGGATAGATGATATCTGATGTGATATATAATTATATTATAGGGATAGATGATATCTGATGTGATGTAGAATAATATTATAAGGATAGATGATATCTGATGTGATATATAATAATCTTATGAGGATAGATGATATCTGATGTGATGATATAATAATATTATAAGGATAGATGATATCTGATGTGATGTATAATAATATTATAAGGATAGATGATATCTGATGTGATGATATAATAATATTATAAGGATAGATGATATCTGATGTGATATATAATAATATTATAAGGATAGATGATATCTGTTGTGATGTAGAATAATATTATAAGGATAGATGATATCTGATGTGATGTATAATAATATTATAAGGAAAGATGATATCTGATGTGATATAGAATAATATTATAAGGATAGATGATATCTGATGTGATGTATAATAATATTATAAGGATAGATGATATCTGATGTGATGTATAATAATATTATAAGGATAGATGATATCTGATGTGATATATAATAATATTATAAGGATAGATGATATCTGATGTGATATATAATAATATTATAAGGATAGATGATATCTGATGTGATGATATAATAATATTATAAGGATAGATGATATCTGATGTGATGTAGAATAATCTTATAAGGATAGATGATATCTGATGTGATATATAATAATATTATAAGAATAAATGATATCTGATGTGATATATAATAATATTATAAGGATAGATGATATCTGATGTGATGTAGAATAATATTATAAGGATAGATGATATCTGATGTGATGTAGAATAATATTATAAGGATAGATGATATCTGATGTGATGTATAATAATATTATAAGGATAGATGATATCTGATGTGATGATATAATAATATTATAAGGACAGATGATATCTGATGTGATGTAGAATAATATTATAAGGATAGATGATATCTGATGTGATGTATAATAATATTATAAGGATAGATGATATCTGATGTGATGATATAATAATATTATAAGGATAGATGATATCTGATGTGATATATAATAATATTATAAGGATAGACAATATCTGATGTGATGTATAATAATATCATAAGGATAGATGATATCTGATGTGATATATAATAATATTATAAGGATAGATAATATCTGATGTGATATATAATTATATTATAAGGATAGATGATATCTGATGTGATATATAATAATATTATAAGGATAGATGATATCTGATGTGATGTAGAATAATATTATAAGGAGAGATGATATCTGATGTGATATATAATAATATTATAAGGATAGATTATATCTGATGTGATATAGAATAATATTATAAGGATAGATGATATCTTATGTGATGATATAATAATATTATAAGGATAGATGATATCTGATGTGATATATAATAATATTATAAGGATAGATAATATCTGATGTGATATATAATAATATTATAAGGATAGATGATATCTGATGTGATATATAATAATATTATAAGGATATCTGATATCTGATGTGATGTAGAATAATATTATAAGGAGAGATGATATCTGATGTGATGTATAATAATATTATAAGGATAGATGATATCTGATGTGATATATAATAATATTATAAGGATAGATGATATCTGATGTGATGTAGAATAATATTATAAGGATAGATGATATCTGATGTGATGATATAATAATATTATAAGGATAGATGATATCTGATGTGATGATATAATAATATTATAAGAATAGATGATATCTAATGTGATGTAGAATAATATTATAAGGATAGATGATATCTGATGTGATATAGAATAATATTATAAGGATAGATGATATCTGATGTGATATATAATAATATTATAAGGATAGATGATATCTGATGTGATATATAATAATATTATAAGGATAGATGATATCTGATGTAATATATAATAATATTATAAGGATAGATGATATCTGATGTGATGTATAATAATATTATAAGGATAGATGATATCTGATGTGATGTATAATAATATTATAAGGATAGATGATATCTGATGTGATGTATAATAATATTATAAGGATAGATGATATCTGATGTAATATATAATAATATTATAAGAATAGATGATATCTGATGTGATGTATAATAATATTATAAGGATAGATGATATCTGATGTGATATATAATAATATTATAAGGATAGATGATATCTGATGTAATGTATAATAATATTATAAGGATAGATGATATCTGATGTGATGTAGAATAATATTATAAGGATAGATGATATCTGATGTGATGTATAATAATATTATAAAGATAGATGATATCTGATGTGATATATAATAATATTATAAGGATAGATGATATCTGATGTGATGTAGAATAATATTATAAGGATAGATGATATCTGATGTGATATATAATAATATTATAAGGATAGATTATATCTGATGTGATGTAGAATAATATTATAAGGATAGATGATATCTGATGTGATATATAATAATATTATAAGGATAGATGATATCTGATGTAATATATAATAATATTATAAGGATAGATGATATCTGATGTGATGTATAATAATATTATAAGGATAGATGATATCTGATGTGATGTATAATAATATTATAAGGATAGATGATATCTGATGTGATGTATAATAATATTATAAGGATAGATGATATCTGATGTAATATATAATAATATTATAAGAATAGATGATATCTGATGTGATGTATAATAATATTATAAGGATAGATGATATCTGATGTGATATATAATAATATTATAAGGATAGATGATATCTGATGTGATGTATAATAATATTATAAGGATAGATGATATCTGATGTGATGTAGAATAATATTATAAGGATAGATGATATCTGATGTGATGTATAATAATATTATAAAGATAGATGATATCTGATGTGATATATAATAATATTATAAGGATAGATGATATCTGATGTGATGTAGAATAATATTATAAGGATAGATGATATCTGATGTGATATATAATAATATTATAAGGATAGATTATATCTGATGTGATGTAGAATAATATTATAAGGATAGATGATATCTGATGTGATATATAATAATATTATAAGGATAGATGATATCTGATGTGATATATAATAATATTATAAGGATAGATGATATCTGGTGTGATATATAATAATATTATAAGGATAGATGATATCTGATGTGATGTATAATAATATTATAAGGATAGATGATATCTGATGTGATGTATAATAATATTATAAGGATAGATGATATCTGATGTGATGTAGAATAATATTATAAGGATAGATGATATCTGATGTGATGTATAATAATATTATAAGGATAGATGATATCTGATGTGATATATAATAATATTATAAGGATAGATGATATCTGATGTGATGATATAATAATATTATAAGGATAGATGATATCTGATGTGATATAGAATAATATTACAAGGATAGATGATATCTGATGTGATGATATAATAATATTATAAGGATAGATGATATCTGATGTGATATAGAATAATATTATAAGGATAGATGATATCTGATGTGATGTATAATAATATTATAAGGATAGATGATATCTCATGTGATGTATAATAATATTATAAGGATAGATGATATCTGATGTGATGTATAATAATATTATAAGGATAGATGATATCTGATGTGATGTATAATAATATTATAAGGATAGATGATATCTGATGTGATATATAATAATATTATAAGGATAGATGATATCTGATGTTATATATAATAATATTATAAGGATAGATGATATCTGATGTGATGATATAATAATATTATAAGGATAGATGATATCTGATGTGATATATAATAATATTATAAGGATAGATGATATCTGATGTGATATAGAATAATATTACAAGGATAGATGATATCTGATGTGATGATATAATAATATTATAAGGATAGATGATATCTGATGTGATGTATAATAATATTATAGGGATAGATGATATCTGATGTGATGATATAATAATATTATAAGGATACATGATATCTGATGTGATGTATAATAATATTATAAGGATAGATGATATCTGATGTGATATATAATAATATTATAAGGATAGATGATATCTGATGTGATGTATAATAATATTATAAGGATAGATGATATCTGATGTGATGATATAATAATATTATAAGGATGGATGATATCAGATGTGATGTATAATAATATTATAAGGATAGATGATATCTGATGTGATGTAGAATAATATTATAAGGATAGATGATATCTGATGTGATGTATAATAATATTATAAGGATAGATGATATCTGATGTGATGTATAATAATATTATAAGGATAGATGATATCTGATGTGATGTATAATAATATTATAAGGATAGATGATATCTGATGTGATGATATAATAATATTATAAGGATAGATGATATCTGATGTGATATATAATAATCTTATAAGGATAGATGATATCTGATGTGATATATAATAATACTATAAGGATAGATGATATCTGATGTGATGATATAATAATATTATAAGGATAGATGATATCTGATGTGATGATATAATAATATTATAAGGATAGATGATATCTGATGTGATATATAATAATATTATAAGGATAGATGATATCTGATGTGATATATAATAATATTATAAGGATAGATGATATCTGATGTGATGATATAATAATCTTATAAGGATAGATGATATCTGATGTGATGATATAATAATATTATAAGGATAGATGATATCTGATGTGATGTAGAATAATATTATAAGGATAGATGATATCTGATGTGATGTATAATAATATTATAAGGATAGATGATATCTGATGTGATGTAGAATAATATTATAAGGATAGATGATATCTGATGTGATATATAATAATCTTATAAGGATAGATGATATCTGATGTGATATATAATAATATTATAAGGATAGATGATATCTGATGTGATGTATAATAATATTATAAGGATAGATGATATCTGATGTGATGATATAATAATATTATAAGGATAGATGATATCTGATGTGATATATAATAATATTATAAGGATAGATGATATCTGATGTGATGTAGAATAATATTATAAGGATAGATGATATCTGATGTGATATATAATAATATTATAAGGATAGATGATATCTGATGTGATGTAGAATAATATTATAAGGATAGATGATATCTGATGTGATATATAATAATCTTATAAGGATAGATTATATCTGATGTGATGTAGAATAATATTATAAGGATAGATGATATCTGATGTGATATAGAATAATATTATAAGGATAGATGATATCTGATGTGATATATAATAATATTATAAGGATAGATGATATCTGATGTGATGTAGAATAATATTATAAGGATAGATGATATCTGATGTGATTTATTATAATATTTTAAGGATAGATGATATCTGATGTGATATATAATAATATTATAAGGATAGATGATATCTGATGTGATGTATAATAATATTATAAGGACAGATGATATCTGATGTGATATAGAATAATATTATAAGGATAGATGATATCTGATGTGATATATAATAATATTATAAGGATAGATGATATCTGATGTGATGTAGAATAATATTATAAGGATAGATGATATCTGATGTGATTTATTATAATATTTTAAGGATAGATGATATCTGATGTGATATATAATAATATTATAAGGATAGATGATATCTGATGTGATGTATAATAATATTATAAGGACAGATGATATCTGATGTGATATATAATAATATTATAAGGATAGATGATATCTGATGTGATATATAATAATATTATAAGGATAGATGATATCTGATGTGATGTAGAATAATAATATAAGGATAGATGATATCTGATGTGATATATAATAATATTATAAGGATAGATGATATCTGATGTGATGTAGAATAATATAATAAGGATAGATGATATCTGATGTGATATATAATAATATTATAAGAATAGATGATATCTGATGTGATATATAATAATATTATAAGGATAGATGATAACTGATGTGATGTAGAATAATATAAGGATAGATGATATCTGATGTGATATATAATAATATTATAAGGATAGATGATATCTGATGTGATATATAATAATCTTATAAGGATAGATGATATCTGATGTGATATATAATAATATTATAAGGATAGATGATATCTGATGTGATGTATAATAATATTATAAGGATAGATGATATCTGATGTGATGTAGAATAATATTATAAGGATAGATGATATCTGATGTGATGATATAATAATATTATAAGGATAGATGATATCTGATGTGATATATAATAATATTATAAGGATAGATGATATCTGATGTGATGATATAATAATATTATAAGGATAGATGATATCTGATGTGATGATATAATAATATTATAAGGATAGATGATATCTGATGTGATATATAATAATATTATAAGGATAGATGATATCTGATGTGATATATAATAATATTATAAGGATAGATGATATCTGATGTGATATATAATAATCTTATAAGAATAGATGATATCTGATGTGATGTATAATAATATTATAAGGATAGATGATATCTGATGTGATGTATAATAATATCATAAGGATAGATGATATCTGATGTGATATATAATAATATTATAAGGATAGATGATATCTGATGTGATATATAATAATATTATAAGGATAGATGATATCTGATGTGATGATATAATAATATTATAAGGATAGATGATATCTGATGTGATGATATAATAATATTATAAGGATAGATGATATCTGATGTGATGATATAATAATATTATAAGGATAGATGATATCTGATGTGATGTATAATAATATTATAAGGATAGATGATATCTGATGTGATGTATAATAATATTATAAGGATAGATGATATCTGATGTGATGTATAATAATCTTATAAGGATAGATGATATCTGATGTGATATAGAATAATATTATAAGGATAGATGATATCTGATGTGATGTATAATAATATTATAAGGATAGATGATATCTGATGTGATGTAGAATAATATTATAAGGATAGATGATATCTGATGTGATATAGAATAATATTATAAGGATAGATGATATCTGATGTGATATATAATAATCTTATAAGGATAGATGATATCTGATGTGATATATAATAATATTATAAGGATAGATGATATCTGATGTGATATATAATAATATTATAAGGATAGATGATATCTGATGTGATGTAGAATAATATTATAAGGATAGATGATATCTGATGTGATATAGAATAATATTATAAGGATAGATGATATCTGATGTGATATATAATAATATTATAAGGATAGATGATATCTGATGTGATATATAATAATATTATAAGGATAGATGATATCTGATGTGATGATATAATAATATTATAAGGATAGATGATATCTGATGTGATGTATAATAATATTATAAGGATAGATGATATCTGATGTGATATATAATAATCTTATAAGAATAGATGATATCTGATGTGATGTATAATAATATTATAAGGATAGATGATATCTGATGTGATGTATAATAATATCATAAGGATAGATGATATCTGATGTGATGATATAATAATATTATAAGGATAGATGATATCTGATGTGATATATAATAATATTATAAGGATAGATGATATCTGATGTGATGATATAATAATATTATAAGGATAGATGATATCTGATGTGATGATATAATAATATTATAAGGATAGATGATATCTGATGTGATGATATAATAATATTATAAGGATAGATGATATCTGATGTGATGTATAATAATATTATAAGGATAGATGATATCTGATGTGATGTATAATAATATTATAAGGATAGATGATATCTGATGTGATGTATAATAATCTTATAAGGATAGATGATATCTGATGTGATATAGAATAATATTATAAGGATAGATGATATCTGATGTGATGTATAATAATATTATAAGGATAGATGATATCTGATGTGATGTAGAATAATATTATAAGGATAGATGATATCTGATGTGATATAGAATAATATTATAAGGATAGATGATATCTGATGTGATATATAATAATCTTATAAGGATAGATGATATCTGATGTGATATATAATAATATTATAAGGATAGATGATATCTGATGTGATATATAATAATATTATAAGGATAGATGATATCTGATGTGATGTAGAATAATATTATAGGGATAGATGATATCTGATGTGATATAGAATAATATTATAAGGATAGATGATATCTGATGTGATATATAATAATCTTATAAGGATAGATGATATCTGATGTGATATAGAATAATATTATAAGGATAGATGATATCTGATGTGATATATAATAATCTTATAAGGATAAAAGATATCTGATGTGATGTATAATAATATTATAAGGATAGATGATATCTGATGTGATGTAGAATAATATTATAAGGATAGATGATATCTGATGTGATGTATAATAATATTATAAGGATAGATGATATCTGATGTGATGTAGAATAATCTTATAAGGATAGATGATATCTGATGTGATGTATAATAATATTATAAGGATAGATGATATCTGATGTGATATATAATAATATTATAAGGATAGATGATATCTGATGTGATATATAATAATATTATAAGGATAGAGGATATCTGATGTGATATATAATAATATTATAAGGATAGATGATATCTGATGTGATATATAATAATATTATAAGAATAGATGATATCTGATGTGATTGTAGAGGAGTCTTTACTTTCCTCTGCTCCTGTTTACATTCCTGATGATGGGCGGAGATTAATGTTCCCGGTATTTATAATGTTTGGAGCCAAGAAAAGAAGCATCTCCCAATGTAAATATCATCAGAATCTGAACAGGAGCCAAGAGCAGAAAATCTTAGGTGGACTTTAATTAAATCCTTCGCCCCCTGGTCCTTCTCAGTATAAAGAGGCAGAATTTGGGGTAGTGAGCAAAACAAGAATAACCTAGAAAATGACCAAAGTTATGGTAATTTCACAAAATTGTGGTACAACCATGGCAGTACAACAACAAATCTGCAACAGTATCGCAAATACATCATAGTTGTAGATTAAACATGTTGTAGATGGTCACTGGTAATAATTGTAGATGGTCACTGGTAATAATTGTAGATGGTCACTGGTAATAGTTGTAGATGGTCACTGGTAATAGTTGTAGATGGTCACTGGTAATAGTTGTAGATGGTCACTGGTAATAGTTGTAGATGGTCACTGGTAATAGTTGTAGATGGTCACTGGTAATAGTTGTAGATGGTCACTGGTAATAGTTGTAGATGGTCACTGGTAATAATTGTAGATGGTCACTGGTAATAGTTGTAGATGATCACTGGTAATAGTTGTAGATGATCACTGGTAATAGTTGTAAATGATCACTGGTAATAGTTGTAGATGGTCGCTGGTAATAGTTGTAGATGATCACTGGTAATAGTTGTAAATGATCACTGGTAATACTTGTAGATGGTCACTGGTAATAATTGTAGATGGTCACTGGTAATAGTTGTAGATGGTCACTGGTAATAGTTGTAGATGATCACTGGTAATAGTTGTAGATGGTCACTGGTAATAGTTGTAGATGGTCACTGGTAATAGTTGTAGATGGTCACTGGTAATAGTTGTAGATGGTCGCTGGTAATAGATGTAGATAATCACTGGTAATAGTTGTAGATGATCACTGGTAATACTTGTAGATGGTCGCTGGTAATAGATGTAGATGATCACTGGTAATAGTTGTAGATGATCACTGGTAATAGTTGTAGATGATCACTGGTAATAGTTGTAGATGATCACTGGTAATAGTTGTATATGGTCACTGGTAATAGTTTTAGATGATCACTGGTAATAGTTGTATATGGTCACTGGTAATAGTTGTAGATGGTCACTGGTAATACTTGTAGATGATCACTGGTAATAGTTGTAGATGATCACTGGTAATAGTTGTAGATGATCACTGGTAATAGTTGTATATGGTCACTGGTAATAGTTTTAGATGATCACTGGTAATAGTTGTATATGGTCACTGGTAATAGTTGTAGATGGTCGCTGGTAATAGTTGTAGATGGTCACTGGTAATAGTTGTAGATGGTCACTGGTAATAGTTGTAGATGGTCACTGGTAATAGTTGTAAATGATCACTGGTAATAGTTGTAGATGATCACTGGTAATAGTTATAGATGATCACTGGTAATAGTTGTAGATGGTCACTGGTAATAGTTGTAGATGGTCACCGGTAATAGTTGTAGATGATCACCGGTAATAGATGTAGATGATCACCGGTAATAGTTGTAGATGATCACTGGTAATAGTTGTAGATGGTCACTGGTAATAGTTGTAGATGATCACTGGTAATACTTGTAGATGGTCACTGGTAATAGTTGTAGATGGTCACTGGTAATAGTTGTAGATGGTCACTGGTAATAGTTGTAGATGATCACTGGTAATAGTTGTAGATGATCACTGGTAATAGTTGTAGATGGTCACTGGTAATAGTTGTAGATGATCACTGGTAATAGTTGTAGATGATCACTGGTAATAGTTGTAGATGGTCACTGGTAATAGTTATAGATGGTCACCGGTAATAGTTGTAGATGGTCACCGGTAATAGTTGTAGATGGTCAGCGGTAATAGTTGTAGATGGTCACCGGTAATAGTTGTAGATGGTCACCGGTAATAGTAGTAGATGGTCACTGGTAATAGTTGTAGATGATCACTGGTAATAGTTGTAGATGGTCACTGGTAATAGTTGTAGATGGTCACTGGTAATAGTTGTAGATGGTCACTGGTAATAGTTGTAGATGATCACTGGTAATAGTTGTAGATGATCACTGGTAATACTTGTAGATGATCACTGGTAATAGTTGTAGATGGTCACTGGTAATAGTTGTAGATGGTCACTGGTAATAGTTGTAGATGGTCACTGGTAATAGTTGTAGATGATCACTGGTAATAGTTGTAGATGATCACTGGTAATAGTTGTAGATGGTCACCGGTAATAGTTATAGATGGTCACCGGTAATAGTTGTAGATGGTCACCGGTAATAGTTGTAGATGGTCACCGGTAATAGTTGTAGATGGTCACCGGTAATAGTTGTAGATGGTCACCGGTAATAGTTGTAGATGGTTACTGGTAATAGTTGTAGATGATCACTGGTAATAGTTGTAGATGGTCACTGGTAATAGTTGTAGATGGTCACTGGTAATAGTTGTAGATGGTCACTGGTAATAGTTGTAGATGATCACTGGTAATAGTTGTAGATGATCACTGGTAATAGTTGTAGATGATCACTGGTAATACTTGTAGATAATCACTGGTAATAGTTGTAGATGGTCACTGGTAATAGCTGTAGATGGTCACTGGTAATAGTTGTAGATGATCACTGGTAATAGTTGTAGATGATCACTGGTAATAGTTGTAGATGGTCACTGGTAATAGTTGTAGATGATCACTGGTAATAGTTGTAGATGGTCACCGGTAATAGTTGTAGATGGTCACCGGTAATAGTTGTAGATGATCACCGGTAATAGTTGTAGATGGTCACCGGTAATAGTTGTAGATGGTCACCGGTAATACTTGTAGATGGTCGCCGGTAATAGTTGTAGATGGTCACCGGTAATAGTTGTAGATGGTCACCGGTAATAGTTGTAGATGGTCACTGGTAATAGTTGTAGATGGTCACTGGTAATACTTGTAGATGGTCGCTGGTAATAGATGTAGATGATCACTGGTAATAGTTGTAGATGATCACTGGTAATAGTTGTAGATGGTCACTGGTAATAGTTGTAGATGATCACTGGTAATAGTTGTATATGGTCACTGGTAATAGTTGTAGATGATCACTGGTAATAGTTGTATATGGTCACTGGTAATAGTTGTAGATGGTCACTGGTAATAGTTGTAGATGGTCACTGGTAATAGTTGTAGATGGTCACCGGTAATAGTTGTAGATGGTCACCGGTAATAGTTGTAGATGGTCACTGGTAATAGTTGTAGATGGTCACTGGTAATAGTTGTAGATGATCACTGGTAATAGTTGTAGATGATCACTGGTAATAGTTGTAGATGATCACTGGTAATAGTTGTAGATGGTCACTGGTAATAGTTGTAGATGATCACTGGTAATAGTTGTAGATGGTCACTGGTAATAGTTATAGATGATCACTGGTAATAGTTGTACATGATCACTGGTAATAGTTGTAGATGATCACTGGTAATAGTTGTAGATGGTCACTGGTAATAGTTATAGATGATCACTGGTAATAGTTGTAGATGATCACTGGTAATAGTTGTAGATGATCACTGGTAATAGTTGTAGATGGTCACTGGAAATAGTTGTAGATGATCACTGGAAATAGTTGTAGATGATCACTGGTAATAGTTGTAGATGATCACTGGTAATAGTTGTAGATGATCACTGGTAATAGTTGTAGATGATCACTGGTAATAGTTGTAGATGATCACTGGTAATAGTTGTAGATGGTCATTGGTAATAGTTGTAGATGATCACTGGTAATAGTTGTAGATGATCACCGGTAATAGTTGTAGATGGTCACTGGTAATAGTTGTAGATGATCACTGGTAAGAGTTGTAGATTGTCACTGGTAATAGTTGTAGATGATCACTGGTAATACTTGTAGATGGTCGCTGGTAATAGTTGTAGATGGTCACTGGTAATAGTTGTAGATGATCACTGGTAATAGTTGTAGATGGTCACTGGTAATAGTTGTAGATGATCACTGGTAATACCTGTAGATGGTCACTGGTAATAGTTGTAGATGATCACTGGTAATAGTTGTAGATGGTCACTGGTAATAGTTGTAGATGGTCACTGGTAATAATTGTAGATGGTCACTGGTAATAGTTGTAGATGATCACTGGTAATAGTTGTAGATGATCACTGGTAATAGTTGTAGATGATCACTGGTAATAGTTGTAGATGGTCACTGGTAATAATTGTAGATGGTCACTGGTAATAGTTGTAGATGGTCACTGGTACTAGTTGTAGATGATCACTGGTAATAGTTATAGATGGTCACTGGTAATAGTTGTAGATGGTCACTGGTAATAGTTGTAGATGATCACTGGTAATAGTTGTAGATGGTCGCTGGTAATAGTTGTAGATGATTACTGGTAATAGTTGTAGATGGTCACTGGTAATAGTTGTAGATGGTCACTGGTAATAGTTGTAGATGATCACTGGTAATAGTTTTAGATGGTCACTGGTAATAGTTGTAGATGATTACTGGTAATAGTTGTAGATGATCACCGGTAATAGTTGTAGATGATCACTGGTAATAGTTGTAGATGATCACTGGTAATAGTTGTAGATGGTCACTGGTAATAGTTGTAGATGGTCACTGGTAATAGTTGTAGATGATCACTGGTAATAGTTGTAGATGGTCACTGGTAATAGTTGTAGATGGTCACTGGTAATAGTTGTAGATGGTCACTGGTAATAGTTGTAGATGGTCACTGGTAATAGTTGTAGATGGTCACTGGAAATAGTTGTAGATGGTCACTGATAATAGTTGTAGATGGTCACTGGTAATACTTGTAGATGGTCACTGGTAATAGTTGTAGATGGTCACTGGTAATAGTTGTAGATGATCACTGGTAATAGTTGTAGATGGTCACTGGTAATAGTTGTAGATGGTCACTGGTAATAGTTGTAGATGATCACTGGTAATAGTTGTAGATGGTCACTGGTAATAGTTGTAGATGATCACTGGTAATAGTTGTAGATGATCACTGGTAATAGTTGTAGATGATCACTGGTAATAGTTGTAGATGGTCACTGGTAATAGTTGTAGATGATCACTGGTAATAGTTGTAGATGATCACTGGTAATAGTTGTAGATGATCACTGGTAATAGTTGTAGATGGTCACTGGTAATAGTTGTAGATGGTCACTGGTAATAGTTGTAGATGATCACTGGTAATAGTTGTAGATGGTCACTGGTAATAGTTGTAGATGATCACTGGTAATAGTTGTAGATGGTCACTGGTAATAGTTGTAGATGGTCACTGGTAATAGTTGTAGATGGTCACTGGTAATAGTTGTAGATGGTCACTGGTAATAGTTGTAGATGGTCACTGGTAATAGTTGTAGATGATCACTGGTACTAGTTGTAGATGATCACTGGTAATAGTTGTAGATGGTCGCCGGTAATAGTTGTAGATGATCACTGGTAATAGTTGTAGATGGTCACTGGTACTAGTTGTAGATGATCACTGGTAATAGTTGTAGATGGTCACTGGTAATAGTTGTAGATGGTCACTGGTAATAGTTGTAGATGATCACTGGTAATAGTTGTAGATGGTCACTGGTAATAGTTGTAGATGGTCACTGGTAATAGTTGTAGATGGTCACTGGTAATAGTTGTAGATGGTCACTGGTAATAGTTGTAGATGGTCACTGGAAATAGTTGTAGATGGTCACTGATAATAGTTGTAGATGGTCACTGGTAATACTTGTAGATGGTCACTGGTAATAGTTGTAGATGGTCACTGGTAATAGTTGTAGATGATCACTGGTAATAGTTGTAGATGGTCACTGGTAATAGTTGTAGATGGTCACTGGTAATAGTTGTAGATGATCACTGGTAATAGTTGTAGATGGTCACTGGTAATAGTTGTAGATGATCACTGGTAATACTTGTAGATGGTCGCTGGTAATAGTTGTAGATGGTCACTGGTAATAGTTGTAGATGATCACTGGTAATAGTTGTAGATGGTCACTGGTAATAGTTGTAGATGATCACTGGTAATACTTGTAGATGGTCGCTGGTAATACCTGTAGATGGTCACTGGTAATAGTTGTAGATGATCACTGGTAATAGTTGTAGATGGTCACTGGTAATAGTTGTAGATGGTCACTGGTAATAGTTGTAGATGGTCACTGGTAATAGTTGTAGATGGTCACTGGTAATAGTTGTAGATGATCACTGGTAATAGTTGTAGATGATCACTGGTAATAGTTGTAGATGATCACTGGTAATAGTTGTAGATGATCACTGGTAATAGTTGTAGATGATCACTGGTAATAGTTGTAGATGGTCACTGGTAATAATTGTAGATGGTCACTGGTAATAGTTGTAGATGGTCACTGGTAATAGTTGTAGATGGTCACTGGTAATAGTTGTAGATGGTCACTGGTAATAGTTGTAGATGGTCACTGGTAATAGTTGTAGATGATCACTGGTACTAGTTGTAGATGATCACTGGTAATAGTTGTAGATGGTCGCCGGTAATAGTTGTAGATGATCACCGGTAATAGTTGTAGATGGTCACTGGTACTAGTTGTAGATGATCACTGGTAATAGTTGTAGATGGTCACTGGTAATAGTTGTAGATGATCACTGGTACTAGTTGTAGATGATCACTGGTAATAGTTGTAGATGGTCGCCGGTAATAGTTGTAGATGATCACTGGTAATAGTTGTAGATGGTCACTGGTACTAGTTGTAGATGATCACTGGTAATAGTTGTAGATGGTCACTGGTAATAGTTGTAGATGGTCGCTGGTAATAGTTGTAGATGGTCACTGGTACATTGGAGATCAAAAGTTTGGGCACCCCAGGTAAAAATTTGCATTAATGTGCCTAAAGAAGCCAAGGAACAATGTAATAATCTCCAAAAGGCATCAAATTACAGATTAGACATTCTTATAATATGTCAACAAAAGTTAGATTTTTTTTCCATCATTACAGTTTGAAAATAACAGAAAACAAAGAAATGGCGTCTTCAAAAGTTTGTGCACCCTGCAGAGTTAATATCTTGTACTGCCCCCTTTTTGCAAGTATCACAGCTTGTAAACGCTTTTTGTAGCAGCCAAGAGTCTTTAAATTCCTTTTTGAGGTATCTTTGCCCATTCTTCCTTACACAAGTCTTCCAGTTCTTTGAGATTTCTGGTCTGTCTATCAAGCACTGCTCTTTTAAGGTCTATCCATAGATTAAGGTCTATCCATAGATACATTATGTTGAGGTCAGGAGATTGTGAAGGCCATGGCAAAACCTTCAGTTTACGCCTCTTGATGTAATCCCCTGTGGATTTTGAGGTGTGTTTAGGATCATTATCCATTTGTAGAAGCCATCCTCTCTTTAACTTCAGCTTTTTCAAAGATGGCATCAAGTTAGCATCCAAAATTTGGGGAAATTTTAATGAATCCATTTTTCCTTCTACTCGTGAGATGTTCCCTGTGCCACTGGCTGCAATACAACCCCAAAGCTCGATTGATCCACCCTCATGCTTAACAGTTGGACAGAGGTTCTTTTCATTAAATTCTGTTCCCCTTCTTCTCCAAACGTACCTTTGCTCATTCTGGCAAAAAGTTCAATTTTAATCTCATCGGTCCACAGAACATGTTTCCAAAATGCATCAGGCTTGTCTATATGTTCATTTGCAAAGTTCAAACGCTGATTTTTGTGGTGAGGACGTAGAAGAGGTTATCTTCTGATGACTCTTCCATGAAGACCATATTTGTACAAGTATCTCTTTATAGTGGAATAGTGTACCACAACTCCAGTGTCTGCCAGATCTTTCTGGAGGGATTGTGCAGTCAAACGTGGGTTTTGAATTGTTTTTCTCACAAACCTGCGAGCTGTTCTGTCTGATATTTTTCTTGGTCTTCCAGATCTTGCTTTAACTTCCACTGTTCCTGATGACTGCCATTTATTAATTACATTCCGAACAGAGGATATTGACATCTGAAAAAGTTTTGCTATCTCCCTATAGCCTTCTCCAGCTTTGTGAGCGTCAACTATTTTCAGTTTCAGATTTCTAGAAAACTGCTTAGAAGAACCCATGGGGCTGATTGTTGGGGCAAGGTCAGATGAGTCTGGGCATTTAAAACAAACCTTTGAGATTGACATCACCTGGTCTTCCCAGATGATGATTGAGAACAATCCATGACACTGGCAGGTCTCAGCTTTGTAAAGGGGGCAGTGAATGCTATAAATTCTGCAGGGGGCACAAACTTTTGCAGACACCATTTTTTTGTTTTCTGTTATTTTGAAAGTGTAAACGATGGAAATAAAATGTAACTTTTCTTGACATATCATAAGAATGTCTAATCTGTAATTCACTATCACACCCTATCGGTCCAGCCAAGACGCTAGAGAGAGTGTGATGGTGCACGGGTTAAAGCCGCCAGACCTCTGGGTATACACTACTATTCCCAGCAAGTCACCAAATTAACCCTTAGGTAAACGTGTTTCACCCGAGCTGCCTTCAGAAAGGTGAGCTCATATATTTAGAGATCAAAGACCAGAGCTGATTAATTAAACATTTAATCTGATAAAAGGTATCACAGTGCTATGCATAAAAATAAACAAATGACATACAGTTATAAGAATATATATGAGTTTAGCAAGACAAGTTCAGAAAGCAAAAATGAAGTTCTTACAGCACGATGATATTAGCAGTCCATGAGAGAGAGTGAGGTTCCAGCTGTTCTTAGGATGGTCTTGTCAGCTTGTTCCACAGCATTGAACTCACAGAGTCTAGCATTGTTAAATATTATATATCTGCCTTTTTTGGAGGGAGACTCCATTCCCCCCTCCCCTCTGATCCCACCAGGGGGTCTTCTCTCTTCCTGGCCATCTTATCTGGTTGATTATATGATGGGACCAGAGTGCATGACTTCAAAGGAGATGTAAACACACAGACCCCCCCAATAAAATGCAATACACAAAAGACAGTCTGAATGACCCCTCACACATGTCTTAGTTTATACACAGATATTTTATAATACACATATAGGATTTTAATAATCAGGCCTTGGGCCTGACACCTCCCCCTTAAGATGGGGACAGAGAGATCTTGCCTGCCAGGCTAATCGATCTGTCTCCATTACTCCTCTATTTCTTTTCTTGACACCACAGGCCCTGCATTCCCAGGCAAAGATGGCACTGAAGGGGCTTAGTACCTGATTAAGCTGCCTCCTCCTTTCATCTGAGAGTTGTGGATTGATCTCCACATCCTGAAGGGATCCCTGGCTCTTAGCTTCCTCCACTAGGTCCAGTAGGGGATCACTACCCAGCCCTTCCTCTGGTGCACTACATACACTGAGTACCACCTCCTCATGGTCATAGTATGCCATATTAATGTGGTACTGTCTCTGCCTCTGACCTTTCTCATCAAGGGCAACTGCATATGTGGTGGGTTCTAGGTGTTGCAAAATGGGGAAGGGACCCTCCCAGGCAGCCTGCAACTTATTCTGTCTGATGGGGTTCAGAACCATTCCCTTCTGTCCCACTTCATAGACCCGTTCCCTTGCATTGTGATTGTACCAGTACTTCTGCCTGGACTGTGCTGCTGTGAGGTTGTCCTGTACCAGCCCAGTCAGTGTCTGCATCCTGTCCCTGAATCTCAGAACATACTCCACCACAGAAGTCTCAGGGGCAGATGGCCCCCCTTCCCATTCTTCTCTAACTAAATTTCGGGGTCCCCGCACTTTGTGACCATATAATAACTCAAAGGGCGAGAAACCTATAGACTCTTGGGGTACCTTCCTGTGAGCAAATAACAGATGGGGTAAATACTTTCCCCAGTCTCTGCCCTCCGATTCTACAAATGTTTTTAGCTTTTGTTTCAAGGTCCCATTGACCCTCTCACAAAGACCATTTGTTTGAAGGGTAGGTATGGGCAACCAAGTGCTGTACATTCACCTTCTTACAGAGACTTTGCATGAGGTTGGACATGAACTGGGTGCCCTGATCAGTGAGCATTTCTCTCTCCTGGGCCCCTAGCATGCCTTTGGAAAGGGACTCCCAGTACAAGATATAATTTTCCCAATATACCCGATGCCCATCTACGTCAACACCTGTATGTTCCGTCCGTTGTCTCAGTCCTTCAAGGGAAGGGTCACTGCGCAAAGCTTCCCGGAAATGCTATTTTCCCTCCCCCATTTTGGGGCATCAGGGAGCACATTTCCCCCAGGTGAACTAGCATCTCCACCTTCCTCTGCTGGGGCTTGTAAGTCACACAGTTTGCCCCTTGCATCACCATCCTCCCTTCCTTTTAAAGCTGCAGCCCTGGCATGCTGCTGACGCATTACCACTGCCACCATTGTTATGCCTCCCTGGGGGGTACCCTTCCCCCCCCCAGTTCCAGACATAACAATACAGGCATCATACACAGGGCTATCACTCCTTCCCTCCTCCTCCTTATGGGGAGAAAAAAAGAGAGACCAGAGAGGGCGCCTCGTGTGATACCGTTGGGTGGTTGAGGGAAAAGGAAGGGAAGTAGGTGCGGGGCTTGCAGGCCCCTTAGGTAGTAACTGCTCACCTTAGAGCAAGTATTAAACTTGCATATCAACCCAATGCACGGGTTACAAAATAGCCGGAGCCGCTGCTGAGCCTGAGGTAACAGGTGAGGTAAAAACCGTCTCCTGGAGAGAGTAGGTGATCATAAAAGAGCAAAAAAGACCTCGCAAATGGCGCTGCTGGTTCCGTGGAGATGTAGGAATAAACCAAAATCCAAGTTGGAATATTGTAAAAGCTTGTGGATTTTATTGCAAATGAATAAAACCAATAAAAGCAATAGCAATAAAAGAGTGATACAAGTTAAGATTACGCGTTTCATGGGAGCCACCCCCTTCTTCAGATCAGTATCTGAAGAAGGGGGTGGCTCCCCCGAAACGCGTAATCTTAACTTGTATCACTCTTTTATTGCTATTGCTTTTATTGGTTTTATTCATTTGCAATAAAATCCACAAGCTTTTACAATATTCCAACTTGGATTTTGGTTTATTCCTACATCTCCACGGAACCAGCAGCGCCATTTGCGAGGTCTTTTTTGCTCTTTTATGATCACCTCCTCCTCCTTAGGCTCACAGGATTGGGACATATCACTCACTGCTGGTCCCTCATCCTTAAATGTCACCCGGGGCACACCAACCCCTCCCCCTAGCCCATCTCCACTAGGTTTTGGCATTGGTAATGCATTGTCACCACATGTTACGATACACCCCATTTCACTTTTGGAAAACATTACTGGTTCAGTCACAGGTAAACATTTATCAATCCCCTGCACCCCCTCCCAGTTACCATATTTTGCAGTGTCTCCCAAAGTCTCGCACAGTACCTCAGAATGAACAGGGCTCTCTCCTAGCCCATCCAGTGTGCAGGTAGTGTCCTATGGAGCATAATGACAGAGCATCCGACCCAAATCATTCCCCAGCAGAACATTAACAGGAATGTCCTCAGAGACCCCCACCTCCCACAAACCTCTGCCTGTACCCCAATCCAGGTACACACGGGCCATGGGCACAGCAGGCCGCACACCTCCAATTCCTTTTAAAGCCATGGTTCTTCCAGGGATGATGTCGTCTGTATCCACCACTTCAGGCCGCACCAAGGTAAAGGAGGCTCCAGAATCTCGCAAACCCACTCTGACCCGGTCACCCACAGTTACACTCTGCAGGTTATCCGCTCTTTTCTCCACCGCTCCGGACACCAGAAGAACGGCTGTGTGTCCTCCATCTACTTGTGGAGAATTCTTTTTGTTGGGGCAAGTGGCACTCAGGTGCCCAATATTGTTGCATCTGTAACATCGGTGGGTGTCCCCCTGACCCAAAGTGGCTCCTGTTGCTTTTGGGAATGATGGCAAGAATTTCATGGCTGACCTGGTGGTGCTTTGTGGTTGTGTGGCTCCCCTCCAGGTACTTGCTCCAGCTTGTGCAGATCCACGCTTTGCTGCTGGCGCCCGGTTGTTGGCAAAGTCATCTCCTAGTTCTGCTGCTTCCGTTGCTGTCTTGGGCTTGAGGTCCAAAATCCACTCTCTGGCTTCAAAGCTCCGTGTTTGGAGAAACTGATCCAGGACCATCAAGTCCTCCAGGGCCTCATAGGTAGTGACTTGTAGGCCCCCAGTCCATAGCCTGAATGCAGTCCTTAGCTGACCTGCATGTTCAGTGCAGCTTTCTGTGGCGCTTTGTTGCAAAGTCCTAAATCTTTTCCGATAAGTCTCTGGAGTCAGATTAAAACTTTTTAGCAGGGCAGATTTTATTGCCTCATAATCCTGGTCACTCTCATAGGGAAGCGAAGCAAACTCATCCAGAGCTTTCCCTCGCAGCCGTGGGGTTAGATATCGTCCCCACTGTTCCTTAGGTAGATGGAACTGCCGGCAAACCTTTTCAAATCCCCTCAGGAACACATCCAGATCACCATCTTTCTCCAACATGAGGAAATGTTCCAAGCAGGGTTTGTGGTCTCCTTGATCCTGCACATCACTCCGTGCGGATGAAGCATCCCCTCTAAGCCTCAGAACCTCCAGTTCATGCCTTCGCTGGGCCTCTCTCTCTGCGGCTCATGCCTGGGCCTCTCTTTCTGCGGCTCGTGCCTGGGCCTCTCTTTCTGCAGCTCGTGCCTGGGCCTCTCTCTCTGCAGCTCGTGCCTGGGCCTCTCTCTCTGCCGCTTGTGCCTCTCTTTCTGCGGCTTGTGCCTGGGCCTCTCTCTCTGCCGCTTGTGCCTCTCTCTCTGCTGCTCGTGCCTGGGCCTCTCTCTCAGCAGCTCGTGCCTGGGCCTCTCTTTCTGCAGCTCGTTCTTGGGCCTCTCTCTCTGCAGTTTGGTACTAGAGAAGCAGTTGGAGTTTCATATTGGCATCCACATTCCCAAGGTGTTGTAATACAATACAGGGATATAGGTCACTACTGTGGTATATGTATACAATGACATTGGCTAATCCCTCAACACTGATGTTAAAATTGAGACATTCACCAGTGTATCCTTATATAAAGGACACACCAGAGCCCGCACACCAACGCCAAGGTTTCTCAGATGGCACGGGACCTAACGCTAAACCTACCTGTGCGTATAAAGCAAAAACCAGGGGCCAGTGAGCAATTACAGCAGCACTAGGCCGACATGCAGCCTCCTCCCAGTTCCCTCCAGCGTGACTGATCACACATACAATGGGAGGAGGGAGAGAGGCTACAAGCCCCACCCAAGTTGGCTGATATAGGTACATGGCCTCACAGGTGCAACCCTAATGCTGCCTGGAAAATGTTCAAGGCGCATTAACATATGGAGTTTACACACCTCCACGTATAAATTTTAAAACAACAACAAAAAACGTGGTCTCAAATGGCTGGAGGTGCTCAACCCCAAATGCAGTTGTGCATACACTGGGGGAGCAGATCCTGCCCTTGTAGTCCGTTGCTAGGGGCGATCCCCAGCATAAAAATGTATACAATGGAGGATGCCTGCAGCGGACTACAAGTGCCACAATAGAATCCTACACCAGATAGACGATGTGGATGTGTAACAATTAGAACAATACAGGAATATAGGTACACTACTGTGGTAGATGTATACAGTGACATTGGCTAATCCCTCAACACTGATGTTAAAATTGAGACATTCGTCAGTGTATCCTTATATAAAGGACACATCAGAGCCCGCACACCAACGCCAAGGTTTCTCAGATGGCACGGCAAGGTGTTGTAAGGCAGTCCGCATATAAGAGTCCAAGGCCTCATGTGGAGTACTGTCCTGATGGGGAGCAATGTTGTATTCCCCAGGAGATATCAGTCCTTGTATGGCAGTTCCAGCTGCAGGACTTTGCCTCATGTCACTCAGCTCTTCTGCACGGGCATCATACTCCACAAGATCAACAATAAGTTGTTCCTTGTTCTTCCCTGCAGTAGGGATGTCCTTTTCTTGGCACATTAGCTCCAGTGCATGTTTGGACTGCTTGCGATATGCCTCCATATTTCCGAGATGAGACAGAGGAGGTAAAACAGTAGATGGGGAGGACAGAACTGTCTTGCACTCTTTTTGTATGTCTTTTAAACCAGCACTGAGCTCTGTCTTTGGAATTTACACACAAGAAGATGTCTGCAATTTCTTTTTAGTGCTAAGATTTCCCTACAGGTAAAATCCAGCAAGCACTAAAAATCTCTAAATATATCCCAATGCTGCCACCAGTTGTCACGATCACACCCTATCGGTCCAGCTAAGACGCTAGAGAGAGTGTAATGGTGCAAGGGTTAAAGCCGCCAGACCTCTGGGTATACACTACTAGTCCCAGCAAGTCACCAAATTAACCCTTAGATAAACGTGTTTCACCCGAGCTGCCTTGAGAAAGGTGAGCTCATATATTTAGAGATCAAAGACCAGAGCTGATTAATTAAACATTCAATCTGATAAAAGGTATCACAGTGCTAAATATATAAAAATACAGAAACAAATGACATACAAGTATAACAATATATTTGAGTTTAGCAAGACAAGTTCAGAAAGCAAAAATGAAGATCTTACAGCACGATGATATTAGCAGTCCATGAGAGAGAGTGAGGTTCCAGCTGTTCTTAGGATGGTCTTGTCAGCTTGTTCCACAGCATTGAACTCACAGAGTCTAGCATTGTTAAATATTATATATCTGCTTTTTTAGAGGGACTCCATTCCCCCCTCCCCTCTGATCCCACCAGGGGGTCTTCTCTCTTCCTGGCCCTCTTATCTGGTTGATTATATAATGGGACCAGAGTGCATGACTTCAAAGGAGATGTAAACACACAGACCCCCCCAATAAAACGCAATACACAAAAGAAAGCCTGAATAACCCCTCACCCATGTCTTAGTTTATACACAGATATATTTTATAATACACACATAGGAATTTAATAATCAGGCCTTGGGCCTGACAGTAATTTGATGCCTTTTGGAGATTTTTCCATCTTTCCTTGGCTTCTTTATGCACATTAATACAAACTTTTACCTGGGGTGCCCAAAATCCCCTCTGTAATAGTTGTAGATGGTCACTGGTAGAAATTAAGAGGTATTGTGGGGGTGCAGGGAGAGGTATTGTAGAGGTGCAGAGAGAGGTATTGTGGGGGTGCAGGGAGAGGTATTGTGGGGGTGCAGGGAGAGGTATTGTGGGGGTGCAGGCAGATGTATTGTGGGGGTGCAGGGAGAGGTATTGTAGAGGTGCAGGGAGAGGTATTGTGGGGGTGCAGGCAGATGTATTGTGGGGGTGCAGGGAGATGTATTGTGGGGGTGCAGGGAGAGGTATTGTGGGGGTTCAGGGAGAGGTATTGTGGGGGTGCAGGCAGATGTATTGTGGGGGTGCAGGGAGATGTATTGTGGGGGTGCAGGGAGAGGTATTGTGGGGGTTCAGGGAGAGGTATTGTGGGGGTGCAGGCAGATGTATTGTGGGGGTGCAGGGAGATGTATTGTGGGGGTGCAGGGAGAGGTATTGTGGGGGTGCAGGGAGAGGTATTGTGGGGGTGCAGGGAGCGGTATTGTGGGGTGCAGGGAGCGGTATTGTGGGGTTGCAGGGAGAGGTATTGTGGGGGTGCAGGGAGAGGTAATGTGGGGGTGCAGGGAGAGGTATTGTGGGGGTGCAGGGAAAGGTATTGTGGGGATGCAGGGAGAGGTATTGTGGGGGTGCAGGGAGCGGTATTGTGGGGGTGCAGGGAGCGGTATTGTGGGGGTGCAGGGAGAGGTATTGTGGGGGTGCAGGGAGAGGTATTGTGGGGGTGCAGGGAGAGGTAATGTGGGGTGCAGGGAGAGGTATTGTGGGGGTGCAGGGAGAGGTATTGTGGGGGTGCAGGGAGCGGTATTGTGGGGGTGCAGGGAGCGGTATTGTGGGGGTGCAGGGAGCGGTATTGTGGGGGTGCTATGGACATGAGGTATAATGGGCCCCAGAAGGTGTAGTATAAGCAGTAGAGTGAAGGGTGGGGATCGGCTCCTGCAGGTGTTATAGAGATATACTGTTGTGTAGTTTTCTTTGTGGGTTTTAATTCCCTACAATTTATTTCCCACCATATTTACTAAGGTTTCCTACATTTTCCTTTTTTGTCGGGTTTTTCCTCAGCTGAAATCCACCACATTTTCTCTGGAAACCCTAGTAAATATGTTGGGTTTTTGTGAAAATTTTGGGAACACGCCCCTTTCCCCAACAGACACGCCCCTTTCCCCCAACAGACACGCCCCTTTCCCCAACAGACACGCCCCTTTCTGGGTTTTCTCAGTAAAAGGGAGAGTTGGTCGGGTTTTTCTGGCGCAGACAAAACCTTTGGGGTTTACATTAGTAGATCGGGGCCATTGTGTTTGTGGCGGATTCATATTGTGCGATATGATGGAGATTCATGTCCTGTATACCGGGCACCATTCATGCACATGGAGGTGTCATGTCTGCTGAGTGCGGCTGTGTGCATAATATATGGGCGTGGCTTTGTAATGTATGTATGGGCGTGGCTGTGTACTGTATGTATGGGTGTGGCTTTGTAATGTATGTATGGGCGTGGCTTTGTACTGTATGTATGGGCGTGGCTTTGTAATGTATGTATGGGCGTGGCTTTGTACTGTATGTATGGGCGTGGCTTTGTACTGTATGTATGGGCGTGGCTGTGTACTGTATGGATGGGTGTGGCTTTGTAATGTATGCATGGGTGTGGCTTTGTAATGTATGTATGGGTGTGGCTTTGTAATGTATGTATGGGTGTGGCCTTGTAATGTATGTATGGGTGTGGCTTTGTAATGTATGTATGGGCGTGGCTTTGTACTGTATGTATGGACGTGGCTGTGTACTGTATGTATGGGTGTGGCTTTGTAATGTATGCATGGGTGTGGCTTTGTAATGTATGTATGGGCGTGGCTTTGTAATGTATGTATGGGTGTGGCTTTGTAATGTATGTATGGGTGTGGCTTTGTAATGTATGTATGGGCGTGGCTGTGTACTGTATGTATGGGTGTGGCTTTGTACTTTATGTATGGGTGTGGCTTTGTAATGTATGTATGGGCGTGGCTGTGTACTGTATGTATGGGCGTGGCTGTGTACTGTATGTATGGGTGTGGCTTTGTACTGTATGTATGGGAGTGGCTGTGTACATAATATATGGGTGTGGCTGTACTGTATGTATGGGCATGGCTTTGTAATGTATGTATGGGCGTGGCTTTGTAATGTATGACAGGTGTGGTTTTGTAATGTATGTATGGGTGTGGCTTTGTAATGTATGCATGGGTGTGGCTTTGTACTGTATGTATGGCCGTGGCTTTGTACTGCATGTATGGGTGGGGCTTTATAATATATGTATGGGCATGGCTTTGTAATGTATGACGGGTGTAGTTTTGTAATGTATGTATGGGCGTGGCTTTGTAATATATGTATGGGCGTGGCTTTGTACTGTATGTACGGGCGTGGTTTTGTAATATATGTATGGGCGTGGCTTTGTACTGTATGTATGGGCGTGGCTTTGTACTGTATGTATGGACGTGGCTTTGTACTGTATGTATGGGCGTGGCTTTATACTGTATGTATGGGCGTTGCTCTGCCGGGTTTATGTGGGAGTGGCTTTGTAAACCATCACTTTCATAGGTATAAAGAGAGATTCTTCCTGAACCTGGTGGGAGAACCGGACTTGCTGGATCCCAATATGTTGTTTGAGCTTCTTTATTCTGGTGAATTCGCTATCCTGGCCGACCGCACTGAACCCGAATTATTAATGTCTGGATTCCTATACCACAGGATACATCATGTGTGGTTATTGTACCTCCGGTAGGCTGGGCCTTGTGGTTCCCCCACAGCTTCATTTCCAACTAGTCCTCCAGCACAGCTGGGTATGTATATTAAACTGATTTTTCTAGCTCCTCCTTTTCTCGAACTTTCTGTATTATAAACCTTTGGGGCAATGTAAACTCTATACCTGTCTTCTATAATATCATCTGTAGAGGGCAGCAAAGACTAAACTAAAGTAAAAAGTGTGTGCGTATGTACATACATTATGGGACTTGTAGTACTTACCTCTTACTGCCAGGGTCCTCATTAAGGCCATTCCATGGAAATTGGAAAGGTCCCTCTCCCTCACCTACATTTCATTGGGTGTGGGCTTGGACGCCACTTACTTGAGAGCATCAGGCAGAGAGGCCCTGAATGTGAGTCTTTTCTGGGGAAGGATGTGGCCCTGAGAATTGCCCACGCCCTGATCCAATTTGCTGAGGGGCCCGTCAGACCTTTGCTATTATCCCTAGAGCGCTTTGTGAGAAAGAAAAAGTTCAGCTGATTTGGAACAGATGGACAAGACTTAAAGGGGTACTTCACCCCCAGACATCTTATCCCCTATCCAAAGGATAGGGGATAAGATGTCTGATCGAGCGTTTCCGCCGCTGGGGACCCCTTGGATCTTTCTGCTTCAACCGGCATTCGTTTAGAGCGTCGGGTGCAGAGCCAGAGGCTTGTGATGTCACGGTCACAACCCCTCAATGCAAGTCTATGGGAGGGTGTGTGCCAGCCATTTCGCCCCCTCCCATAGACTTGCATTGAGGGGCGTGGCTGTGAAATCATGAGTGGGGTGTGACCATGACGTCATGAGCCTCCGCCCCGCATCACCAGTGATCCGGCACGGGGCAAAGTTTGCTCCCAGCAGGACACCCACGATCAGACATCTTATCCCTTATCATTTGTATAGGAGAAAAGATGTCTAGTGGCAGAGTACCCTTTTAAGGCCGACCCCCATGAGGTATGAGAGCAGGAGACTGCGGCTGGGCAGGTTACCTCACCGCTGGATATAGCCTGACTAAACCAACTAAAGTTGACCTCTCCCTGTCCCAGGGAACTCCTTACTACTGGGGTGACACACTGTAACAAACCTTCCCCTCATGTAATCTCCTTACTACTGGGGTGACACACTGTAACAAACCTCCTCCTCATGTAATCTCCTTACTACTGGGGTGACACACTGTAACAATCCTCCTCCTCATGTAATCTCCTTACTACTGGGATGACACACTGTAACCAACCTCCTCCTCATGTAATCTCCTTACTACTGCGGTGACACACTGTAACAAACCTCCTCCTCATGTAATCTCCTTACTACTGGGGTGACACACAGTAACAAACCTCCTCATGTAATCTCCTTACTACTGGAGTGACACACTGTAACAAACCTCCTCCTCGTGTAATCTCCTTACTACTGGGGTGACACACTGTAACAAACCTCCTCGTGTTATCTCCTTACTACTGGGGTGACACACTGTACATGAGGAGGAGGTTTGTTACAGTGTGTCACCCCATTAGTAAAAGGATTACATGAGGAGGAGGTTTGTTACAGTGTGTCACCCCAGTAGTAAAAGGATTACACGAGGAGGAGGATTGTTACAGTGTGTCACCCCAGTAGTATGGAGATTATATGAGGAGGAGGTTTGTTACAGTGTGTCACCCAGTAGTAAGGAGATTACACGAGAAGGAGGAGGTTTGTTACAGTGTGTCACCCCAGTAGTAAGGAGATTACATGAGGAGGGGGATTGTTACAGTGTATCACCCCAGTAGTAAGGAGATTACATGAGAAGAAGGTTTGTTACAGTGTGTCACCCCAGTAGTAAGGAGATTACATGAGGAGGAGGTTTGTTACAGTGTGTCACCCCAGTAGTAAGGAGATTACATGAGGAGGAGGTTTGTTAATCTCCATACTACTGGGGTGACACACTGTAACAAACCTCCTCCTCATGTAATCCTTTTACTACCGGGGTGACAGATTAGCAGCTGTCAGGACCTGGAGAAATAACTTTCTTGCGGAGGGCAGAACGGCGCCCCCATCAAGATTGCGCTCTAGGCAATCTGCCTATTTTGCTTATAGGTGGAGCCGTCCCTGTCCGGTAGTTATTGAGGGCAGAAACAGAAGGGGAGACAGAATATGGCTTTGCCGACTGTTGTGCTGCTAAAGACTCACATTTGTTTTTGTTTGTTTTTATACATTGTTGTTTAGGAGATATACATAAAAGTCTTGTCAATTTTTAAAATTTATTTATAAATTTTTATTATTTTGCTGGTTATTTCTGAAAGACAATTACAATGAATATACAGCGTATTCTTCTCTGTCTCACAAGTATCACAAATCATTTCAATGGTTAATAAAATCTTTATTTTTAAACAGTAACTCAAGAAAAGAAACAGGAAACTCCTCATTAAAAATAGAAAATTTGGCATAAAGTATTAACAGACTCTATAGAGGCATCTTTATACAGGGGTCGGTCCTGACTACATGTGAACTATTTTGTTTTCAGACATTAAAGGTTCTAATAAGAACTTGGTTCTCATCTCGGAGGCTGATTTCTCATATTTCTCTTCCTTTGGTAGTAATTACCACATTGTTGAGATTTAAATTAATTTTAAGGTAAATTTTTAATTTTAGTTACATTATGTAGTTTTAACATGTAGAAAAAGTAATTACCCCATTGTTCAGATGTAAATACATTTTAAAGTAAATTTTAAATGTAAATTACATTATTTAGTTTCAACATGTAGGAAAATTAATTTCCACAATTTTCAGATTTAAATACATTTTAAAGTAAATTTAATTTAAAATGATTTGGTTTCAACATGTAGGAAAAGTAAATACCACATTGTTTAGATTTAAATATATTTTAAAGTAAATTTTTAATTTAAATTACATTATTTATTTTCAAAATGTAGGAAAAGTAATTAGCCAATTGTTCAGATCTAAATACATTTTAAGGTAAATATTAAATTTAAATGAAATTACATTATTTAGTTTCAACATGTAGGAAAATTAATTACCACAATTTTCAGATTTAAATACATTTTAAAGTTAATTTTTAATTTAAAATGATTTGGTTTCAACATGTAGGAAAAGTAATTACCACATTGTTTAGATTTAAATACATTTTAAAGTAAAATTTTAATTGAAATGAAATTACATTATGTAGTTTTAACATGTAGAAAAAGTAATTACCCCATTGTTCAGATTTAAATACATTTTAAAGTAAATTTTAAATTTAAATTATATTATTTAGTTTCAACAGGTATTAAAAGTTCTTCTACAATAAATCACTTTATCAATAGACTTTTCTACAATATTTCCGCCCACCCACTGCATTGCGTAGATCCTCCTCACCACAACCACATACTGGGGATGGTCTAAAAGTTCCCGCACTCTTTTCTTAGCGTGTCATGTGACTGTGGAAAAGTGATGTCATTTGTTTTTATTTTTGATGTTATTTGTCTTGTTGCCATTTGTTTTAGATGTAATTAGCTTTTTATGCCATTTGTGTTTGATTTAATTTTTGATATGTCACATGTTTTTATTTTTTATGTCTTCCCCCCCCCCCCCCCAAAGATACTGCCATATCAGGTCAATGCATATATATTCATTTAATATATAGTTGCTATATAGGGGATACAGTATATCAGATATTAAAGGGGTACTCCATTGAAAAAAAAAAATTTCATATCAACTGGTGCCACAAAGTTAAGTAGATTTGTAAATTGTTTCTATTTAAAAATCTTAACCCTTCCAGTTCTTATCAGCTGCTGTATGCTCCACAGGAAGTTGTGTAGTTCTTTTCTATCTGAAAACTGTGCTCTCTACTGACACCTCTGTCCATGTCAGGAACTGTCCAGAGTAGAAGATGTTTGCTATGGGGATTTGCTCCTACGCTGGGCAATTACTGATATGGACAGAGGTGTTAGCAGAGAGCACTGTGGTCAGACTGGAAAGTACTACACAACTTGCTGTGGAGCATGCAGCAGCTGATAAGTACTGGAAGGGTTAAGATTTTTAAATAGAAGTAATTTACAAATCTGCTTAACTTTTTGGCACAAGTTAAAGGCACCCCTTTAAACTGATAAGAATAGATACTATACTTCATTTTAGCCAAATAGTCAAGAAGCAATATTTGTTTTGTTTTTCATGTTATTTGTTTTAAAATGTTATGATGGAGTATTAGGAGCCGGCCGGTATAATGCCAATGTGCCAGGTGTCTACTTGATAAAAATATATACGGGTGCAGTGGTTTATTTAGAATTTTTTTGTATATTGTGAACTGACCCGGTGGCTGGGGGCAAAGTGCCCACTAACTCCCGACTATAATAAAAGGGCCAAGTTCCAGCATTAACCTCTATATTTTGCGCCCACAGCCCCAATATTCAAATAGAGCACATAAGCAAAGAGGGGTCACGGGATCAACCTTTCATTCCTCTCCATGAGGCCATGTGATCGCTCTACACCAATCAGCAGAAAGGAACACAAATATTTACATACGGTAAAACTTATAAATGGTTTATAGAGAAGCATCGGCCGGATATTATAGTGGAGTCACCTGATTCTGCGGAGGACATTTATATTTATTTTCCCATAAAACCATTTTGGAAGATTCTGGAGAAGATTCTGATAAACCTTCCACATGGACGAGATTTTGCTCGCAGGCACAATAATTGGACTTGGAGCAGAACTCTGTGCCTTGAACTCCAGCATTGACTTTACCACAATACCAAACACTTGGTCTGTAATTATAAACATAGACAAGCACAAGGGGTTAATGAAATAGAGCATATATAGGCAACATAATACTTGTAAAAATCACTATACTGCTATAAGATGTCTGTGTGACAATGTAATACCACACCTACACAATATTGCTATAAGGAGCCTATGTGATATCATCATACAACACCTACACAATATTGCTATAAGGAGCCTATGTGATATCATCATACAACACCTACACAATACTGCTATAAGGAGCCTATGTGATATCATACAACACCTACACAATACTGCTATAAGGAGTCTATGTGATATCATCATACAACACCTACACAATACTGCTATAAGGAGCCTATGTGATATCATCATACAACACCTACACAATACTGCTATAAGGAGCCTATGTGATATCATCATACAACACCTACACAATACTGCTATAAGGAGCCTATGTGATATCATCATACAACACCTACACAATACTGCTATAAGATGTCTATGTGATATCATCATACAACACCTACACAATACTGCTATAAGGAGCCTATGTGATATCATACAACACCTACACAATACTGCTATAAGGAGTCTATGTGATATCATTATACAACACCTACACAATACTACTATAAGGAGTCTATGTGATATCATCATGCAACACCTAAACAATACTGCTATAAGGAGTCTATGTGATATCATCATACAACACCTACACAATATTACTATAAGGAGCCTATGTGATACCATACAACACCTACACAATACTGCTATAAGGAGCCTATGTGATATCATCATACAACACCTACACAATACTGCTATAAGGAGTCTATGTGATATCATCATACAACACCTACACAATACTGCTTTAAGGAGTCTATGTGATATCATCATACAACACCTACACAATACTGCTATAGGGAGTCTATGTGATATCATCATACAACACCTACACAATAATGCTATAATATGCCTATGTGATATCATACAACACCTACACAATACTGCTATAAGATGTCTATGTGATATCATCATACAACACCTACACAATACTGCTATAAGGAGCTTATGTGATATTATACAACTCCTACACAATACTGCTATAAGGAGCCTATGTGATATCATACAACACCTACACAATACTGATATAAGATGTCTATGTGATATCATCATACAACACCTACACAATACTGCTGTAAGGAGTGTATGTGATATTATACAACTCCTACACAATACTGCTATAATGAGTCTGTGTGTTATCATACAACACCTACACAATACTGCTATAAGGAGTCTGTGATATCGCAGTATTGTGTAGGTGTTGTATTATATCACAGACTCCTTATAGCAGTATTGTGTAGGTGTTGTATTATATCACAGACTCCTTATAGCAGTATTGTGTAGGTGTTGTATGATTTCACACAGACTCCTTATAGCAGTATTGTGTAGGTGTTGTATGATGATATCACATAGGCCCCTTATAGCAGTATTGTGTAGGTGTTGTATGATATCACATAGGCTCCTTACAGCAGTATTGTGTAAGTGTTGTATGATGATATCACATAGACTCCTTAGAGCAGTATTGTGTAGGTGTTGTATGATGACATCACATACGCTCCTTGTAGCAGTATTGTGTAGGTGTTGCATGATGATATCACACAGACTCTTTATAGCAGTATTGTGTGGGTGTTGTATGATGATATCACATAGGCTCCTTTATAGTAGTATTGTGTAGGTGTTGTATGATGATATCACATAGGCTCCTTATAGCAGTATTATGTAGGTGTTGTATGATGATATCACATAGACTCCTTACAGCAGTATTGTGTAGGTGTTGTATGATGATATCACATGGGCTCCTTATAGCAGTATTGTGTAGGTGTTGTATGATGATATCACATAGACTCCTTATAGCAGTATTATGTAGGTGTTGTATGATGATATCACATAGACTCCTTACAGCAGTACTGTGTAAGTGTTGTATGGTGATATCACATAGGCTCCTTATCGAAGTATTGTGTAGGAGTTGTATTATAAGGAGCCTATGTGATATCATACAACACGTACACATTACTGTTATAAGAAGCCTATGTGATATCATCATACAACACCTACACAATACTACTATAAGGAGCCTATGTGATATCATACAACACCTACACAATACTGCTATAAGGAGTCTGTGATATCATACAACACGTACACAATACTGCTATAAGGAGCGTATGTAATATCATCATACAACACCTACACAATACTGCTATAAGGAGCCTATGTGATATCATACAACACCTACACAATACTGCTATAAGGAGTCTATGTGATATCATCATACAACACCTACAAAATACTGCTATAAGGAGTCTATGTAATATCATCATACAACACCTACAAAATACTGCTATAAGGAGTCTATGTGATACCATACAACACCTACACAATACTGCTATAAGGAGTCTATGTGATATCATCATACAACACCTACACAATACTGCTATAAGGAGTCTATGTGATATCATCATACAACACCTACACAATACTGCTGTAAGGAGCCTACGTGATATCATACAACACATATACATTACTGCTATAAGAAGCCTATGTGATATCATCATACAACACCTACACAATACTGCTATAAGGAGTCTATGTGATACCATACAACACCTACACAATACTGCTATAAGGAGCCTGTGATATCATACAACACCTACACAATACTGCTATAAGGAGCCAATGTGATATCATCATACAACACCTACACAATACTGCTATAAGGAGCCTACGTGATATCATACAACACGTATACATTACTGCTATAAGGAGCCTGTGTGATATCATCATACACCTACACAATACTGCTATAAGGAGCCTACGTGCTATCATACAACACCTACACAATACTGCTATAAGGAGTCTATATGATATCATCATACAACACCTACACAATACTGCTATAAGGAGTCTATGTGATATCATACAACACCTACACAATACTGCTCTAAGGAGTCTATGTGATATCATTATACAACACCTACACAATACTGCTCTAAGGAGTCTATGTGATATCAAACAACACCTACACAATACTGCTATAAGATGTCTGTGATATCATCATACAACACCTACACAATACTGCTATAAGGAGTCTATGTGATATCATACAACGCCTACACAATACTGCTATAAGGAGTCTATGTGATATCATTATACAACACCTACACAATACTGCTATAAGGAGTCTGTGATATCATACAACACGTATACATTACTGCTATAAGGAGCCTATGTGATATAATCATACAACACCTACACAATACTGCTATAAGGAGTCTATGTGATATCATCATACAACACCTACACAATACTGCTATAGGGAGTCTATGTGATACCATACAACACCTACACAATACTGCTATAAGGAGCCTATGTGATATCATACAACACCTACACAATACTGCTATAAGGAGCCTATGTGATATCATCATACAACACCTACACAATACTGCTATAAGGAGCCTATGTGATATCATACAACACCCACACAATACTGCTCTAAGGAGTCTATGTGATATCATTATACAACACCTACACAATACTGCTATAAGGAGCCTACGTGATATCATACAACACCTACACAATACTGCTCTAAGGAGTCTATGTGATATCATACAACACCTACACAATATTGCTATAAGGAGCGTATGTGATATCATCATACAACACCTACACAATACTGCTATAAAGAGCCTATGTGATATCATACAACACCTACACAATACTGCTATAAGGAGAATGTGTGATATCATCATACAACTGCTACACAATACTGCTATAAGGAACCTATGTGATATCATCATACAACACCTACACAATACTGCTATAAGGAACCTAAGTGATATCATACAACACCCACACAATACTGCTATGAGGATCCTATGTGATATCATCATACAACACCTACACAATACTGCTATAAGGAGCCTATGTGATACCATACAACACCTACACAATACTGCTATAAGGAGCCTATGTGATATCATACAACACGTTCACAATACTGCTATAAGGAGCCTATGTGATGTCATCGAACAACACCTACACAATACTGCTATAAGGGGCCTATGTGATATCATACAACACCTACACAATACTGCTATAAGGAGCCTATGTGATATCATACAACACCTACACAATACTGCTATAAGGAGTCTATGTGATATCATCATACAACACCTACACAATACTGGTATAAGGAGCCTATGTGATATCATCATACAACACCTACACAATACTGGTATAAGGAGCCTATGTGATATCATACAACACCTACACAATACTGCTATAAGGAGCCTATGTGATATCATACAACACCTACACAATACTGCTATAAGGAGCCTGTGTGATATCATCATACAACACCTACACAATACTGCTATAAGGAGTCTATGTGATACCATCATACAACACCTACACAATACTGCTATAAGGAGCCTATGTGATATCATCATACAACACCTACACAATACTGCTATAAGGAGCCTATGTGATATCATACAACACCTACACAATACTGCTATAAGGAGTCTATGTGATATCATCATACAACACCTACACAATACTGGTATAAGGAGCCTATGTGATATCATCATACAACACCTACACAATACTGGTATAAGGAGCCTATGTGATATCATACAACACCTACACAATACTGCTATAAGGAGCCTATGTGATATCATACAACACCTACACAATACTGCTATAAGGAGCCTGTGTGATATCATCATACAACACCTACACAATACTGCTCTAAGGAGTCTATGTGATATCATCATACAACACCTACACAATACTGTTATAGTAGTGCTCCATGCACAAAGCCTAAATAATGGGCATATCTGTGGAGCCCGAGGGGCCGTTGTCCCTTTCCTATCATTCGGTCCTGATAGAACCTTTTATGGAGATTGTCATTTATTATAAAATAATTGTAATAGTATCAGGATTATTGTAATAGTGTCAGGATTACTGGAGAAATGAAGAGAAAGTCCAGCGTGGCAATTCAAGCAATACTTGGTACTTTATTTAGCAATCAGCCAACATGGAAGACAGGTGACGCGTTTCGGCCACAATACGTAGCCTAAGCCTAAGGCTACGTATTGTGGCCGAAACGCGTCACCTGTCTTCCATGTTGGCTGATTGCTAAATAAAGTACCAAGTATTGCTTGAATTGCCACGCTGGACTTTCTCTTCATTTCTCCTGCAATTGCTGGACTGGGGTCCGGTCCTATCCGTGCCGTGGCGAGGGCATAAGGGTGAGCTGTGTCAACTCTGCTTTGCTGTGTCAGGATTACTGTAATAGTGTCAGGATTATTGTAATAGTGTCAGGATTACTGTAATAGTGTCAGGATTATTGTAATACTGTCAGGATTATTGTAATAGTGTCAGGATTATTGTAATAGTGTAAGGATTACTGTAATAGTGTCAGGATTATTGTAATAGTGTTGGGATTACTTTAATAGTGTCGGGATTATTGTAATAGTGTCAGGATTACTGTGTAAGTGTTGTATGGTGATATCACATAGGCTCCTTATAGAAGTATTGTGTAGGTGTTGTATTATAAGGAGCCTATGTGATATCATACAACACGTACACATTACTGTTATAAGAAGCCTATGTGATATCATCATACAACACCTACACAATACTACTATAAGGAGCCTATGTGATATCATACAACACCTACACAATACTGCTATAAGGAGTCTATATGATATCATTATACAACACCTACACAATACTGCTATAAGGAGTCTGTGATATCATACAACACGTACACATTACTGCTATAAGGAGTCTATGTGATATCATACAACACCTACACAATACTGCTATAAGGAGTCTATGTGATATCATCATACAACACCTACAAAATACTGCTATAAGGAGTCTATGTAATATCATCATACAACACCTACAAAATACTGCTATAAGGAGTCTATGTGATACCATACAACACCTACACAATACTGCTATAAGGAGTCTATGTGATATCATCATACAACACCTACACAATACTGCTATAAGGAGTCTATGTGATATCATCATACAACACCTACACAATACTGCTGTAAGGAGCCTACGTGATATCATACAACACATATACATTACTGCTATAAGAAGCCTATGTGATATCATCATACAACACCTACACAATACTGCTATAAGGAGTCTATGTGATACCATACAACACCTACACAATACTGCTATAAAGAGCCTGTGATATCATACAACACCTACACAATACTGCTATAAGGAGCCAATGTGATATCATCATACAACACCTACACAATACTGCTATAAGGAGCCTACGTGATATCATACAACACGTATACATTACTGCTATAAGGAGCCTGTGTGATATCATCATACAACACCTACACAATACTGCTATAAGGAGTCTATGTGATATCATACAACACCTACACAATACTGCTATAAGGAGTCTATATGATATCATCATACAACACCTACACAATACTGCTATAAGGAGTCTTTGATATCATACAACACGTACACATTACTGCTATAAGGAGCCTATGTGATATCATACAACACCTGCACAATACTGCTATAAGGAGTCTATGCGATATCATCATACAACACCTACAAAATACTGCTATAAGAAGTCTATGTGATACCATACAACACCTACACAATACTGTTATAAGGAGTCTATGTGATATCATCATACAACACCTACACAATACTGCTATAAGGAGCCTATGTGATATCATCATACAACACCTACACAATACTGCTATAAGGAGCCTACGTGATATCATACAACACGTATACATTACTGCTATAAGGAGCCTATGTGATATCATCATACAACACCTACACAATACTGCTATAAGGAGTCTGTGATATCATACAACACCTACACAATACTGCTATAAGGAGCCTATGTGATATCATCATACACCTACACAATACTGCTATAAGGAGCCTACGTGCTATCATACAACACGTATACATTACTGCTATAAGGAGCCTATGTGATATAATCATACAACACCTACACAATAATGCTATAAGGAGTCTATGTGATATCATACAACACCTACACAATACTGCTCTAAGGAGTCTATGTGATATCATTATACAACACCTACACAATACTGCTCTAAGGAGTCTATGTGATATCAAACAACACCTACACAATACTGCTATAAGATGTCTGTGATATCATCATACAACACCTATAAGGAGTCTATGTGATATCATACAACGCCTACACAATACTGCTATAAGGAGTCTATGTGATATCATTATACAACACCTACACAATACTGCTATAAGGAGTCTGTGATATCATACAACTCGTTCACAATACTGCTATAAGGAGCCTATGTGATATCACCATACAACACTTACACAATACTGCTATAAGGAGTCTATGTGATATCATCATACAACACCTACACAATACTGCTTTAGGGAGTCTATGTGATACCATACAACACCTACACAATACTGCTATAAGGAGCCTATGTGATATCATACAACACCTACACAATACTGCTATAAGGAGCCTATGTGATATCATCATACAACACCTACACAATACTGCTATAAGGAGCCTATGTGATATCATACAACACCCACACAATACTGCTCTAAGGAGTCTATGTGATATCATTATACAACACCTACACAATACTGCTCTAAGGAGTCTATGTGATATCATACAACACCTACACAATATTGCTATAAGGAGCGTATGTGATATCATCATACAACACCTACACAATACTGCTATAAAGAGCCTATGTGATATCATACAACACCTACACAATACTGCTATAAGGAGAATGTGTGATATCATCATACAACTGCTACACAATACTGCTATAAGGAACCTAAGTGATATCATACAACACCTACACAATACTGCTATGAGGATCCTATGTGATATCATCATACAACACCTACACAATACTGCTATAAGGAGCCTATGTGATACCATACAACACCTACACAATACTGCTATAAGGAGCCTATGTGATATCATACAACACGTTCACAATACTGCTATAAGGAGCCTATGTGATATCATCATACAACACCTACACAATACTGCTATAAGGAGCCTATGTGATATCATACAACACCTACACAATACTGGTATAAGGAGTCTATGTGATATCATTATACAACACCTACACAATACTGCTATAAGGAGTCTGTGATATCATACAACTCGTTCACAATACTGCTATAAGGAGCCTATGTGATATCATACAACACCTACACAATACTGCTATAAGGAGTCTATGTGATATCATCATACAACACCTACACAATACTGCTATAAGGAGCCTATGTGATATCATACAACACCTACACAATACTGCTATAAGGAGCCTATGTGATATCATACAACACCTACACAATACTGCTATAAGGAGTCTATGTGATATCATCATACAACACCTACACAATACTGCTATAAGGAGTCTATGTGATATCATCATACAACACCTACACAATACTGCTATAAGGAGCCTGTGTGATATCATCATACAACACCTACACAATACTGCTATAAGGAGCCTATGTGATATCATACAA
Organism: Hyla sarda; assembly: GCF_029499605.1. NCBI lineage: Eukaryota > Metazoa > Chordata > Amphibia > Anura > Hylidae > Hyla > Hyla sarda. The sequence continues at coordinate 620,368,298 of NC_079189.1, forward strand.
CACCTACACAATACTGTTATAAGGAGTCTATGTGATATCATCATACAACACCTACACAATACTGTTATAGTAGTGCTCCATGCACAAAGCCTAAATAATGGGCATATCTGTGGAGCCCGAGGGGCCGTTGTCCCTTTCCTATCATTCGGTCCTGATAGAACCTTTTATGGAGATTGTCATTTATTATAAAATAATTGTAATAGTGTCAGGATTATTGTAATAGTGTCAGGATTACTGGAGAAATGAAGAGAAAGTCCAGCGTGGCAATTCAAGCAATACTTGGTACTTTATTTAGCAATCAGCCAACATGGAAGACAGGTGACGCGTTTCGGCCACAATACGTAGCCTAAGGCTACGTATTGTGGCCGAAACGCGTCACCTGTCTTCCATGTTGGCTGATTGCTAAATAAAGTACCAAGTATTGCTTGAATTGCCACGCTGGACTTTCTCTTCATTTCTCCTGCAATTGCTGGACTGGGGTCCGGTCCTATCCGTGCCGTGGCGAGGGCATAAGGGTGAGCTGTGTCAACTCTGCTTTGCTGTGTCAGGATTACTGTAATAGTGTCAGGATTATTGTAATAGTGTCAGGATTACTGTAATAGTGTCAGGATTATTGTAATAGTGTCAGGATTATTGTAATAGTGTAAGGATTACTGTAATAGTGTCAGGATTATTGTAATAGTGTTGGGATTACTTTAATAGTGTCGGGATTATTGTAATAGTGTCAGGATTACTGTAATAGTGTCAGGATTACTGTAATAGTGTCAGGATTACTGTAATAGTGTCGGGATTATTGTATTTGTGTCGGGATTATTGTAATAGTGTCAGGGTTATTGTAATAGTGTCAGGATTATTGTAATAGTGTCAGGATTATTGTAATAGTGTCAGGATCATTGTAATAGTGTCAGGATCACTGTAATAGTGTCAGGATTACTGTAATAGTGTCAGGATTATTGTAATAGTGTCAGGATTATTGTAATAGTGTCAGGATTATTGTAATAGTGTCAGGATTATTGTAATAGTGTCAAGATTACTGTAATAGTGTCAGGATTATTGTAATAGTGTCAGGATTATTGTAATAGTGTCAGGATCACTGTAAAAGTGTCAGGGTTATTGTAATAGTGTCAGGATTACTGTAATAGTGTCAGGATTATTGTAATAGTGTCAAATTACTGTAATAGTGTCAGGATTATTGTAATAGTGTCGGGATTACTGTAATAGTGTCAGGATTATTGTAATAGTGTCAGGATTATTGTAATAGTGTCAGGATTACTGTAATAGTGTGGGGATTATTGTAATGGTGTCGGGATTACTGTAATAGTGTCGGGATTATTGTAGTAGTGTCGGGATTATTGTAGTAGTGTCGGGATTATTGTAATAGTGTCAGGATCACTGTAATAGTGTCAGGATTATTGTAATAGTGTCAGGATTATTGTAATAGTGTCAGGATTATTGTAATAGTGTCAGGATTATTGTAGTAGTGTCGGGATTATTGTAGTAGTGTCGGGATTATTGTAATTGTGTCGGGATTACTGTAATAGTGTCGGGATTATTGTAATAGTGTCGGGATTATTGTAATAGTGTCAGGATTATTGTAATAGTGTCGGGATTACTGTAATAGTATCGGGATTACTGTAATAGTGTCAGGATTATTGTAATAGTGTCAGGATTATTGTAATAGTGTCAGGATTACTGTAATAGTGTCAGGATTATTGTAATAGTGTCAGGATTACTGTAATAGTGTCAGGATTACTGTAATAGTGTCAGGATTACTGTAATTGTGTCAGGATTATTGTAATAGTGTCGGGATTATTGTAATAGTGTTGGGATTACTGTAATAGTGTCGAGATTATTGTAATAGTGTCAGGATAATTGTAATAGTGTCGGGATTATTGTAATAGTGTTGGGATTACTGTAATAGTGTCATGATTATTGTAATAGTGTCAGGATTATTGTAATAGTGTCGGGATTATTGTAATAGTGTCAGGATTATTGTAATAGTGTCAGGATTACTGTTATAGTGTCAGGATTATTGTAATAGTGTCAGGATTATTGTAATAGTGTCGGGATTATTGTAATAGTGTCGGGATTATTGTAATAGTGTCAGGATTACTGTAATAGTGTCAGGATTATTGTAATAGTGTCGGGATTATTGTAATAGTGTCGGGATTATTGTAATAGTGTCAGGATTATTGTAATAGTGTCAGGATTATTGTAATAGTGTCAGGATTATTGTAATAGTGTCAGGATTACTGTAATAGTGTCAGGATTACTGTAATAGTGTCAGGATTATTGTAATAGTGTCAGGATTACTGTAATAGTGTCGGGATTATTGTAATAGTGTCAGGATTCCTGTAATAGTGTCAGGATTATTGTTATAGTGTCGGGATTATTGTAATAGTGTCAGGATTATTGTTATAGTGCCGGGGTTGTACTGATCCCCTGGGATGATAGTAGTTGTAGTACCATCACCACCATATTTGCTCTTGTGTATGGAGGATCTGATATTGAGAACAATCTATGAGGTTGTTCATTGTTCCTAAATATTAGAATCACATCCACCCTGTGAGGTTCAGTAACCGAGGGACGATCACCGGGGGCTTATCACCGGAGTTATTCTTATCTGTACTGACCTGTAATGCACTAGAGGGGGCGCTGTACAGGACACGTGCTGCTTCTATAGAGCCTGTAGGGGCCAATGTACTCAGTTTACCAAGATGGTGTCCAGATACTCACATCCCATAATCAGGAGGCCAGTACCACCTCGGAGTCCAGGATATTGTCATTTCTTTACCGACCCAATAATCTTTATTTCTCTTTTTTAAGAAATCCTAACAAAATGAGGAGAAAAAATTTAATTAATTTTTCTCTCCACTGCAGTTTGTTACAATGTATCAATGTTGCTAAATCTATGAATGTGTGATCACTGGTGGTCTGATCCTGGGGACCTGATAGTATTCCCAGTGTTATCAGGAGCCCGGGGCCCTCTCATGGTTTTCCAGTTCAGGGGCCCATCATTACATTGGGCAGCCCCTTCACCATCATCTCCTCCCCCCATGTTCGGTGTTCGGTTCAGCTACATGTATGGATGAGGGTCTGTGGTGAAGAAGCTTCGAGGGGCCCACATGACTATATAAGCCCTGCAGATCCTCTGCTCTTTGGATCATTACAGGTTCAGGGGCCACACCCGCACTGCTCTCTACTGAAGAGGACATCTTGGGCCCAAATGTAATATAGGGCTCCCATTAACCATGTGTCACCTGTAATACTGGTAGAGGGGCTTGTAGCCCCCTTATTCTTCAGGATCTAGGTCCACATGCCATCTAGGAACCCTTTTAGTCATCACGTCCTTGTATCACACAGTGAAGGCCGATTCATCCATTCCATGGCCAAAGACATCTCTCTAATTTATATGGGAATTCACTGTTCCTGAGGATAAAATGACTGATCTAGAAGGTTCAGTCCTGTGTGTACATCCTGAGGGTCGGAGCTGCACCTTAAGTTTGGTGTCCTCTTTCTTTACAACCAGGAGGTTCGACTTCTCTCTTTCACAGAATGTTCTACAGTCATCCCAGATCATGGGTTTGCTTGAGAATGACAGACATCTTCTGTCAAACCAAGTCCAGTTCTCCCCACAGAGACCTGAAAAAGAAGAAATGTGATTAGAACGGATATAAGGAGATGGGTCACTTCATGAGTACATGAGTTTTCATCTAGTCCTGTCAGCAGCACAATATGGGGGCACAAGCCCCTGTGGTGTAATATGACAGCTGAGATCATTAATTCAGAACCTATAAAAAACCACTGTAGACACCTCCCTGTAGACTCCTCCCTGTAGACTCCTCCCTGTAGACCCCTCCCTGTAGACTCCTCCCTGTAGACTCCTCCCTGTAGACTCCTCCCTGTAGACTCCTCCCTGTAGACTCCTCCCTGTAAAGCGCTCCCTGTAGACCCTTACCTGTAAACTCCTCCCTGTAGATCCCTCCCTGTAGATCCCTCTAGACTCCTCCCTCTAGACACCTCCCTCTAGACACCTCCTGCCTAAATAATTTTATAAGCAGTAAAGAAGACAAAGGAGGTGACCAGGGACTTGAGCCACTGACAGCAAAAATAGATTTACTCAAAGATCATGTCCTGCAGCACAATATGGGTGTCACGATGCCGGCTGGCAGGAGGTGGATCCTCTGTGCCAGAGAGGGATTGGCGTGGACCGTGCTAGTGGACCGGTTCTAAGTCACTACTGGTATTCACCAGAGCCCGCCGCAAAGCGGGATGGTCTTGCTGCGGCGGTAGTGACCAGGTCGTATCCACTAGCAACGGCTCAACCTCTCTGACTGCTGAAGATAGGCGCGGTACAAGGGAGTAGACAGAAGCAAGGTCGGACGTAGCAGAAGGTCGGGGCAGGCAGCAAGGATCGTAGTCAGGGGCAACGGCAGGAGGTCTGGAACACAGGCTAGGAACACACAAGAGAACGCTTTCACTGGCACAATGGCAACAAGATCCGGCGAGGGAGTGCAGGGGAAGTGAGGTATACATAGGGAGTGCACAGGTGAACACACTGATTAGAACCACTGCGCCAATCAGCGGCGCAGTGGCCCTTTAAATCGCAGAGACCCGGCGCGCGCGCGCCCTAGGGAGCGGGGCCGCGCGCGCCGGGACAGGACCGACGGAGAGCGAGTCAGGTACGGGAGCCGGGGTGCGCATCGCGAGCGGGCGCCACCCGCATCGCGAATCGCATCCCGGCTGGAGGCGGTATCGCAGCGCACCCGGTCAGTGGATCCGACCGGGGCGCTGCGGGAGCGAGAGTGTAGCGAGCGCTCCGGGGAGGAGCGGGAACCCGGAGCGCTCGGCATAACAGTACCCCCCCCCTTGGGTCTCCCCCTCTTCTTGGAGCCTGAGAACCTGAGGACCAGATTTTTATCTAGGATATTGTCCTCAGGTTCCCAGGATCTCTCTTCAGGACCACAGCCCTCCCAGTCAACCAAAAAGAAGGTTTTCCCTCTGACCCTTTTGGAGGCCAGAATCTCCTTTACGGGAAAGATGTCTGAAGAACCGGAGACAGGAGTGGGAGAGACAAGTTTAGGAGAGAAACGGTTGATGATGAGTGGTTTAAGAAGAGAAACGTGAAAGGCATTAGGAATACGAAGAGAAGGAGGGAGAAGAAGTTTATAAGAGACATGATTAATCTGGCACAGAATTTTGAAAGGACCAAGATAGCGTGGTCCCAATTTGTAGCTAGGAACACGGAAGCGGACATATTTAGCGGAGAGCCATACCTTGTCTCCGGGAGAAAAAATGGGGGGAGCTCTTCTTTTCTTATCAGCAAACTTCTTCATGCGTGATGAAGCCTGTAAGAGAGAATTTTGGGTCTCTTTCCATATGGTGGAAAGATCACGAGATATTTCATCCACAGCGGGTACACCAGAGGGCAAGGGAGTGGGGAGGGGGGGAAGAGGGTGACGGCCGTACACCACGAAAAATGGGGATTTGGAGGAAGATTCAGAGACTCTGAAGTTATACGAGAATTCGGCCCATGGTAGAAGATCTGCCCAGTCATCCTGGCGGGAGGAAACAAAATGCCGTAAATAATCACCCAGGACCTGGTTAATTCTTTCTACTTGCCCATTGGATTGAGGATGATAAGCAGAAGAAAAGTTTAATTTAATCTTGAGTTGTTTACAGAGAGCCCTCCAGAATTTAGACACGAATTGGACGCCTCTATCCGAGACGATCTGCGTGGGCAACCCGTGAAGACGAAAAATGTGTACAAAAAATTGTTTTGCCAACTGAGGCGCAGAAGGAAGACCAGGAAGAGGGATGAAATGTGCCATCTTGGAGAATCGATCAACGACCACCCAAACAACAGTGTTGCCACGGGATGAGGGTAAGTCAGTAATAAAGTCCATACCAATCAGAGACCAAGGCTGTTCGGGAACAGGCAGAGGATGAAGAAGACCAGCGGGCTTCTGGCGAGGAGTCTTATCCCGGGCACAGACAGTGCAGGCTCGCACAAAATCCACAACATCCGTCTCCAGAGTCGGCCACCAATAGAAACGAGAGATAAGTTGCACGGATTTCTTGATGCCCGCATGACCTGCGAGATGGGAGGAGTGACCCCATTTGAGGATTCCGAGGCGTTGGCGTGGGGAGACGAAGGTCTTCCCTGGAGGAGTTTGCCTGATGGAGGCTGGAGAAGTGGAGATCAGGCAGTCAGGAGGAATGATGTGTTGCGGAGAGAGCTCTACTTCCGAGGCATCCGAGGAACGAGAGAGAGCATCGGCCCTAATGTTCTTATCGGCAGGCCGAAAGTGAATTTCAAAATTAAATCGGGCAAAGAACAGAGACCACCTGGCCTGGCGAGGATTCAGCCGTTGGGCAGACTGGAGATAGGAGAGGTTCTTGTGATCGGTGTAAATAATAACTGGAAATCTTGATCCCTCCAGCAGATGCCTCCATTCCTCAAGTGCTAATTTAATGGCTAGTAGCTCTCGATCCCCGATGGAGTAGTTCCTCTCCGCCGGAGAGAAGGTCTTAGAAAAAAAACCACAAGTAACAGCATGCCCGGAAGAATTTTTTTGTAGAAGGACCGCTCCAGCTCCTACTGAGGAGGCATCAACCTCCAATAGGAAGGGTTTAGATGGGTCAGGTCTGGAGAGCACGGGAGCTGAAGAAAAGGCAGACTTGAGCTGTTTAAAGGCGTCTTCCGCTTGAGGAGGCCATGACTTAGGATTGGCATTCTTTTTGGTTAAAGCCACGATAGGAGCCACAATGGTGGAAAAATGTGGAATAAATTGTCTGTAATAATTGGCGAACCCCAAAAAACGTTGGATAGCACGGAGTCCGGAGGGGCGTGGCCAATCTAAGACGGCAGAGAGTTTGTCTGGATCCATTTGTAGTCCCTGGCCAGAGACCAAGTATCCTAGGAAAGGAAGAGATTGACATTCAAACAGACATTTCTCCATTTTGGCATAAAGTTGATTGTCACGAAGTCTCTGAAGAACCATGCGGACATGCTGGCGGTGTTCTTCTAGGTTGGCAGAAAAAATCAGGATATCGTCCAGATACACAACAACACAGGAATATAAGAGATCACGAAAAATTTCATTAACAAAGTCTTGGAAGACGGCAGGGGCGTTGCACAGGCCAAAGGGCATGACCAGATACTCAAAGTGTCCATCTCTAGTGTTAAATGCCGTTTTCCATTCATCCCCCTCTCTGATGCGGATGAGATTATAAGCACCTCTTAAGTCCAGTTTGGTAAAGATGTGAGCACCTTGGAGGCGATCAAAGAGTTCAGAGATGAGAGGTAGAGGGTAGCGGTTCTTTGCCGTGATTTTATTAAGACCGCGGTAGTCAATGCAAGGACGTAGGGAGCCATCTTTTTTGGACACAAAGAAAAATCCGGCTCCGGCAGGAGAGGAGGATTTGCGGATAAAGCCCTTTTTTAAATTTTCCTGGATGTACTCAGACATAGCAAGAGTCTCTGGGGCAGAGAGAGGATAAATTCTGCCCCGGGGTGGAGTAGTGCCCGGGAGGAGGTCAATAGGACAGTCATAAGGCCTGTGAGGAGGTAGAGTCTCAGCTTGTTTTTTGCAAAAAACATCCGCAAAGTCCATATAGGCCTTAGGGAGACCGGTTACAGGGGGAACCACAGGGTCACGGCAAGGAGTACTGGTAACCGGTTTAAGGCAGTCCTTGAAACAAGAGGGACCCCAACTCTTGATCTCCCCTGTGGACCAATCCAGGGTTGGGGAATGGTGTTGAAGCCAGGGTAGTCCAAGGAGAATTTCGGAAGTGCAATTGGAGAGGACCAAAAACTCAATTTTTTCGTGGTGAGGTCCGATGCACATTAGGAGGGATTCCGTGCGGTAACGCACGGCACAGTCCAATCTTTCATTGTTAACGCAATTGATGTAGAGAGGTCTGGCGAGACTGGTCACTGGGATGTTGAACCTGTTGATGAGAGAGGCCAGAATAAAGTTTCCTGCAGATCCGGAGACCAAGAAGGCCTTAGTGGAGAAGGAGAAGGTAGAGGCTGATATCCGCACAGGCACAGTAAGACGTGGAGAAGCAGAGTTGACATCAAGGACTGTTTCACCTTTGTGCGGAGTCAGCGTACGTCTTTCCAGGCGGGGAGGACGGATAGGACAATCCTTCAGGAAGTGTTCGGTACCGGCACAGTACAGGCAAAGATTCTCCATGCGGCGTCGTGTCCTCTCTTGAGGTGTCAGGCCAGACCGGTCAACTTGCATAGCCTCCACGGCAGAAGGCACAGGAACGGATTGCAGAGGACCAGAGGAGAGAGGAGCCGGGGAGAAAAAACGCCTCGTGCGAACAAAGTCCATATCCTGGCGGAGCTCCTGACGCCTTTCGGAAAAACGCATGTCAATGCGAGTGGCTAGATGAATGAGTTCATGTAGGTTAGCAGGAATTTCTCGTGCGGCCAGAACATCTTTAATGTTGCTGGATAGGCCTTTTTTAAAGGTCTCGCAGAGGGCCTCATTATTCCAGGAAAGTTCTGAAGCAAGAGTACGGAATTGCACGGTGTACTCGCCAACGGAAGAATTACCCTGGACCAGGTTCAGCAAGGCAGTCTCAGCAGAAGAGGCTCGGGCAGGTTCCTCAAAGACACTTCGGATTTCCGAGAAGAAGGAGTGTACAGAGGCAGTGACGGGGTCATTGCGGTCCCAGAGCGGTGTGGCCCATGACAGAGCTTTTCCAGACAGAAGGCTGACTACGAAAGCCACCTTAGACCTTTCAGTAGGAAACTGGTCCGACATCATCTCCAAGTGCAGGGAATATTGTGAAAGAAAGCCACGGCAAAATTTAGAGTCCCCATCAAATTTATCCGGCAAGGATAGTCGTAGGCCTGAGGCGGCCACTCGCTGCGGAGGAGGTGCAGGAGCTGGCGGAGGAGATGACTGCTGAAGCTGTGGTAGTAGCTGCTGTAGCATCACGGTCAGTTGAGACAGCTGGTGGCCTTGTTGCGCTATCTGTTGTGACTGCTGGGCGACCACCGTGGTGAGGTCAGCGACATCTGGCAGAGGGACTTCAGCGGGATCCATGGCCGGATCTACTGTCACGATGCTGGCTGGCAGGAGGTGGATCCTCTGTGCCAGAGAGGGATTGGCGTGGACCGTGCTAGTGGACCGGTTCTAAGTCACTACTGGTATTCACCAGAGCCCGCCGCAAAGCGGGATGGTCTTGCTGCGGCGGTAGTGACCAGGTCGTATCCACTAGCAACGGCTCAACCTCTCTGACTGCTGAAGATAGGCGCGGTACAAAGGAGTAGACAGAAGCAAGGTCGGACGTAGCAGAAGGTCGGGGCAGGCAGCAAGGATCGTAGTCAGGGGCAACGGCAGGAGGTCTGGAACACAGGCTAGGAACAAACAAGGGAACGCTTTCACTAGGCACAAGGGCAACAAGATCCGGCGAGGGAGTGCAGGGGAAGTGAGGTATACATAGGGAGTGCACAGGTGAACACACTGATTAGAACCACTGCGCCAATCAGCGGCGCAGTGGCCCTTTAAATCGCAGAGACCCGGCGCGCGCGCGCCCTAGGGAGCGGGGCCGCGCGCGCCGGGACAGGACCGACGGAGAGCGAGTCAGGTACGGGAGCCGGGGTGCGCATCGCGAGCGGGCGCCACCCGCATCGCGAATCGCATCCCGGCTGGAGGCGGTATCGCAGCGCACCCGGTCAGTGGATCCGACCGGGGCGCTGCGGGAGCGAGAGTGTAGCGAGCGCTCCGGGGAGGAGAGGGAACCCGGAGCGCTCGGCATAACAATGGGAATCAGAAGGTAGATACCAAATGGGGCGGCCATCTTGAGAAGGTTTAATAACAATGAAGGTCACTGACTAGAAAGTTCCAACATGTTATCTATAGAAGAACCAGACTAAGGCACCTGCAGCTTATTAGAAGGATTATGCAGGGTCACCTGTCTCTCTGGGGTATTAAGGAGATTATTTTTGTGAGAAACTGTCTAGAAAAACCATGGCCAGAAAATGTCCAGATATAGATGGAGAGAAGAAGGACCAGGACAGGGATGAGCACGAGATGTTTAGTATTGTAGACAGTCTAGAAATGTGATGGTCTAAACGCTTCACCATAGAATTATTTCTGAATATCAGGGAGAAAATTCTGATAAACCTTGTACTTGGAGGAGACTTTGTTCGCAGGCACAATAATTTCTGGTGTTGCAGGACATTGTGCCCAGTTCTCCACCGCTGACGGTACCACAATTCCAAGAATATGATCTTCAATAAAAATATACAAATACACAAAGGGTTAATAAGATAATGCAGAAATAGGAAATATAAGATGCTTAAGAAACACCGCAATATTATACCCTCACAATACTACTATAAGGAGCGTATGTGATATCATCATACAACACCTACACAATACTACTAAAAGGAGCGTATGTGATATCATCATACAACACCTACACAATACTACTATAAGGAGCCTATGTGATACCATCATACAACACCTACACAATACTACTATAAGGAGCGTATGTGATATCATCATACAACACCTACACAATGCTACTATAAGGAGCGTATGTGATATCATCATACAACACCTACACAATACTACTATAAGGAGCCTATATGATATCATCATACAACACCTACACAATACTGCTATAAGGAGTCTATGTGATATCATCATACAACACCTACACAATACTGCTATAAGAAGCCTATGTGATATCATCATACAACACCTACACAATACTACTATAAGGAGCCTATGTGATATCATCATACAAAACCTACACAATACTGCTATAAGGAGCCTATGTGATATCCTACAACACCTACACAATACTGCTATAAGGAGTCTATGTGATATCATCATACAACACCTACACAATACTACTATAAGGAGCCTATGTGATATCATCATACAACACCTACACAATACTACTATAAGGAGCCTATGTGATACCATACAACACCTACACAATACTGCTATAAAAGGTCTATGTGATATCATCATACAACACCTACACAATACTACTATAAGGAGCCTATGTGATACAACACCTACACAATACTGCTATAAGGAGCCTATGTGATATCATACAACACCTACACAATACTACTATAAGGAGCCTATGTGATATCATCATACAACACCTACACAATACTGCTATAAGGAGTCTATGTGATATCATCATACAACACCTACACAATACTGCTATAAGGAGCGTATGTAATATCATCATACAACACCTACACAATACTGCTATAAAGAGCCTATGTGATATCATACAACACCTACACAATACTGCTATAAGGAGTCTATGTGATATCATCATACAACACCTACACAATACTGCTATAAGGAGTCTATGTGATATCATCATACAACACCTACACAATACTGCTATAGGGAGCCTATGTGATATCATACAACACCTACACAATACTGCTATAAGGAGTCTATGTGATATCATCATACAACACGTACACAATACTGCTATAAGGAGTCTTTGTGATATCATCATACAACACCTACACAATACTACTATAAGGAGTCTATGTGATATCATCATACAACACCTACACAATACTGCTATAAGGAGCGTATGTGATATCATACAACACCTACACAATACTGCTATAAGGAGCGTATGTGATATCATACAACACCTACACAATACTACTATAAGGAACCTATGTGATATCATCATACAACACCTACACAATACTACTATAAGGAGTCTATGTGATATCATAATACAACACCTACACAATACTACTATAAGGAGCGTACGTGATATCATCATTCAACACCTACACAATACTACTATAAGGAGTCTATGTGATATCATCATACAACACCTACACAATACTGCTATAAGGAGTCTATGTGATATCATTATACAACACCTACACAATACTGCTATAGGGAGCCTATGTGATATCATCATACAACACCTACACAATACTACTATAAGTAGTCTATGTGATATCATCATACAACACCTACACAATACTACTATAAGGAGCGTACGTGATATCATCATACAACACCTACACAATACTACTATAAGGAGTCTATGTGATATCATCATACAACACCTACACAATACTGCTATAAGGAGTCTGTGATATCATCATACAACACCTACACAATACTACTATAAGGAGCCTATGTGATATCATCATACAACACCTACAAAATACTGCTATAAGGAGTCTATGTGATATCATCATACAACACCTACACAATACTGCTATAAGGAGTCTATGTGATATCACACAACACCTACACAATACTGCTATAAGGAGTCTATGTGATATCATTATACAACACCTACACAATACTGCTATAAGGAGCCTATGTGATATCATCATACAACACCTACACAATACTGCTATAAGGAGCCTACGTGATATCATACAACACCTACACAATACTGCTATAAGGAGCCTATGTGATATCATACAAAACCTACACAATACTGCTATAAGGAGTCTATGTGATATCATCACACAACACCTACACAACACTGCTATGAGGAGTCTATGTGATATTATACAACACTTAAACAATACTGCTATAAGGAGCCTATGTGATATCATACAACACCTACACAATACTGCGATAAGGAGTCTATGTGATATCATACAACACCTACACAATACTGCTATAAGGAGCCTATGTGATATCATTACACAACACCTACACAATACTGCTATAAGGAGTCTATGTGATATCATCATACCACACCTACACAATACTGCTATAAGGAGCCTATGCGATATCATCATACAACACCTACACAATACTGCTATAAGGAGTCTATGTGATATCATTATACAACACCTACACAATACTACTATAAGGAGCCTATGTGATATCATCATACAACACCTACACAATACTGCTATAAGGAGCCTATGTGATATCATCATACAACACCTACACAATACTGCTATAAGGAGCCTACGTGATATCATACAACACCTACACAATACTGCTATAAGGAGCCTATGTGATATCATACAACACCTACACAATACTGCTATAAGGAGTCAATGTGATATCATCATACAACACCTACACAACACTGCTATAAGGAGTCTATGTGATATCATACAACACCTACACAATACTGCTATAAGGAGCCTATGTGATATCATACAACACCTACACAATACTGCTATAAGGAGTCTATGTGATATCATACAACACCTACACAATACTGCTAAAAGGAGCCTATGTGATATCATTATACAACACCTACACAATACTGCTATAAGGAGTCTATGTGATATCATCATACAACACCTACACAATACTGCTATAAGGAGCCTTTGTGATATCATCATACAACACCTACACAATACTGCTATATGGAGTCTATGTGATATCATTATACAACACCTACACAATACTACTATAAGGAGCCTATGTGATATCATCATACAACACCTACACAATACTGCTATAAGGAGTCTATGTGATATCATTATACAACACCTACACAATACTGCTATAAGGAGCCTATGTGATATCATCATACAACACCTACACAATACTGCTATAAGGAGTCTATGTGATATCATTAACAACTCCTACACAATACTGCTATAAGGAGCCTATGTGATATCATACAACACCTACACAATACTGCTATAAGGAGTCTATGTGATATCATCTTAAAACACCTACACAATACTGCTATAGGGAGCCTATGTGATATCATCATACAACACCTACACAATACTGCTATAAGGAGTCTATGTGATATCATCATACAACACCTACACAATACTGCTATAAGGAGCCTATGTGATATCATCATACAACACCTACACAATACTGCTATAAGGCGTCTATGTGATATCATTATACAACACCTTCACAATACTGCTATAAGGAGTCTATGTGATATCATCATACAACACCAACACAATATAGCTATAAGGAGTCTATGTGATATCATCATACAACACCTACACAATACTGCTATAAGGCGTCTATGTGATATCATCATACAAAACCTACACAATACTGCTATAAGGAGTCTATGTGATGTAATCATGCAACACCTACACAATACTACTATAAGGAGTCTGTGATATCATACAACACCTACACAATACTGCTATAAGGAGTCTATGTGATATCATCATACAACACCTACACAATACTGCTATAAGGAGCCTATGTGGTATCATCATACAACACCTACACAATATTGCTATAAGGAGCGTATGTGATGTCATCAAACAACACCTACACAATACCACTATAAGGAGCGTATGTGATATCATCATACAACACCTACACAACACTGATATAAGGAGCCTATGTGATATCATTATACAACACCTACACAATATTGCTATAAGGAGTCTATGTAATGTCATCAAACAACACCTACACAATACTACTATAAGGAGCGTATGTGATATCATCATACAGCACCTACACAACACTGCTATAGGGAGCATATGTGATATCATTATACAACACCTACACAATACTGCTATAAGGAGCCTATGTGATATCATACAGCACCTACAAAATACTGCTATAAGGAGCCTATGTGATGTCATCGAACAACACCTACACAATACTGCTATAAGGAGCCTATGTGATATCATACAACACCTACACAATACTGCTATAAGGAGCCTATGTGATATCATACAACACCTACACAATACTGCTATAAGGAGTCTATGTGATATCATCATACAACACCTACACAATACTGCTATAAGGAGCCTATGTGATATCATACAACACCTACACAATACTGCTATAAGGAGTCTATGTGATATCATCATACAACACCTAAACAATACTGCTATAAGGAGCCCATGTGATATCATCATACAACACCTAAACAATACTGCTCTAAGGAGCCTATGTGATGTCATCAAACAACACCTACACAATACTGCTGTAAGGAGCCTATGTGATGTCATCATACAACACCTACACAATACTGTTATAAGGAGCCTATGTGATATCATCATACAACACCTACACAATACCACTATAAGGAGCGTATGTGAAATCATCATACAACACCTACACAACACTGCTATAAGGAGCATATGTGATATCATTATACAACACCTACACAATACTGCTATAAGGAGCCTATGTGATGTCATCAAACAACACCTACACAATACTACTATAAGGAGCGTATGTGATATCATCATACAACACCTACACAATACTGCTATAAGGAGCATATGTGATATCATTATACAACACCTACACAATATTGCTATAAGGAGTCTATGTGATATCATCATACAACACCTACACAATACTGCTATAAGGAATCTATGTGATATCATCATACAACACCTACACAATACTGCTATAAGGAGTCTATGTGATATCATCATACAACACCTACACAATACTGCTATAAGGAGCCTATGTGATATCATCATACAATACCTACACAATACTGCTATAAGTAGTCTGTGATATCATCATACAACACCTACACAATACTGATATAAGGAGCCTATGTGATGTCATCAAAAAACACCTACACAATACTGCTATAAGGAGCCTATGTGATGTCATCGAACAACACCTACACAATACTGCTATAAGGAGTCTATGTGATGTCATCATGCAACACCTACACAGTACTACTATAAGGAGTCTGTGATATCATACAACACCTACAAAATACTGCCATAAGGAGCCTATGTGATATCATCATACAACACCTACACAATACTGCTCTAAGGAGCCTATGTGATGTCATCAAACAACACCTACACAATACTGCTATAAGGAGCCTATGTGATATCATCAAACAACACGTACACAATACTGCTATAAGGAGCGTATGTGATGTCATCATACAACACCTACACAATACTGATATAAGGAGCCTATGTGATGTCATCAAAAAACACCTACACAATACTGCTCTAAGGAGCCTATGTGATGTCATCGAACAACACCTACACAATACTGCTATAAGGAGTCTATGTGATGTCATCATGCAACACCTACACAGTACTACTATAAGGAGTCTGTGATATCATACAACACCTACACAATACTGCCATAAGGAGCCTATGTGATATCATCATACAACACCTACACAATACTGCTCTAAGGAGCCTATGTGATGTCATCAAACAACACCTACACAATACTGCTATAAGGAGCCTATGTGATATCATCAAACAACACCTACACAATACTGCTATAAGGAGCGTATGTGATGTCATCATACAACACCTACACAATACTGTTATAAGGAGCCTATGTGATATCATCATACAACACCTACACAATACTGCTATAAGGAGCCTATGTGATGTCATTAAACAACACCTACACAATACTGCTATATGGAGCCTATGTGATATCATACAACACCTACACAATACTGCTATAAGGAGTCTATGTGATATCATACAACACCTACACAATACTGCTAAAAGGAGCCTATGTGATATCATTATACAACACCTACACAATACTGCTATAAGGAGTCTATGTGATATCATCATACAACACCTACACAATACTGCTATAAGGAGCCTTTGTGATATCATCATACAACACCTACACAATACTGCTATATGGAGTCTATGTGATATCATTATACAACACCTACACAATACTACTATAAGGAGCCTATGTGATATCATCATACAACACCTACACAATACTGCTATAAGGAGTCTATGTGATATCATTATACAACACCTACACAATACTGCTATAAGGAGCCTATGTGATATCATCATACAACACCTACACAATACTGCTATAAGGAGTCTATGTGATATCATTAACAACTCCTACACAATACTGCTATAAGGAGCCTATGTGATATCATACAACACCTACACAATACTGCTATAAGGAGTCTATGTGATATCATCTTAAAACACCTACACAATACTGCTATAGGGAGCCTATGTGATATCATCATACAACACCTACACAATACTGCTATAAGGAGTCTATGTGATATCATCATACAACACCTACACAATACTGCTATAAGGAGCCTATGTGATATCATCATACAACACCTACACAATACTGCTATAAGGCGTCTATGTGATATCATTATACAACACCTTCACAATACTGCTATAAGGAGTCTATGTGATATCATCATACAACACCTACACAATATAGCTATAAGGAGTCTATGTGATATCATCATACAACACCTACACAATACTGCTATAAGGAGTCTATGTGATGTAATCATGCAACACCTACACAATACTACTATAAGGAGTCTGTGATATCATACAACACCTACACAATACTGCTATAAGGAGTCTATGTGATATCATCATACAACACCTACACAATACTGCTATAAGGAGCCTATGTGGTATCATCATACAACACCTACACAATATTGCTATAAGGAGCGTATGTGATGTCATCAAACAACACCTACACAATACCACTATAAGGAGCGTATGTGATATCATCATACAACACCTACACAACACTGATATAAGGAGCCTATGTGATATCATTATATAACACCTACACAATATTGCTATAAGGAGTCTATGTAATGTCATCAAACAACACCTACACAATACTACTATAAGGAGCGTATGTGATATCATCATACAGCACCTACACAACACTGCTATAGGGAGCATATGTGATATCATTATACAACACCTACACAATACTGCTATAAGGAGCCTATGTGATATCATACAGCACCTACAAAATACTGCTATAAGGAGCCTATGTGATGTCATCGAACAACACCTACACAATACTGCTATAAGGAGCCTATGTGATATCATACAACACCTACACAATACTGCTATAAGGAGCCTATGTGATATCATACAACACCTACACAATACTGCTATAAGGAGTCTATGTGATATCATCATACAACACCTACACAATACTGCTATAAGGAGCCTATGTGATATCATACAACACCTACACAATACTGCTATAAGGAGTCTATGTGATATCATCATACAACACCTAAACAATACTGCTATAAGGAGCCCATGTGATATCATCATACAACACCTAAACAATACTGCTCTAAGGAGCCTATGTGATGTCATCAAACAACACCTACACAATACTGCTATAAGGAGCCTATGTGATGTCATCATACAACACCTACACAATACTGTTATAAGGAGCCTATGTGATATCATCATACAACACCTACACAATACCACTATAAGGAGCGTATGTGAAATCATCATACAACACCTACACAACACTGCTATAAGGAGCATATGTGATATCATTATACAACACCTACACAATACTGCTATAAGGAGCCTATGTGATGTCATCAAACAACACCTACACAATATTACTATAAGGAGCGTATGTGATATCATCATACAACACCTACACAATACTGCTATAAGGAGCATATGTGATATCATTATACAACACCTACACAATATTGCTATAAGGAGTCTATGTGATATCATCATACAACACCTACACAATACTGCTATAAGGAGTCTATGTGATATCATCATACAACACCTACACAATACTGCTATAAGGAATCTATGTGATATCATCAAACAACACCTACACAATACTGCTATAAGGAGCCTATGTGATATCATCATACAATACCTACACAATACTGCTATAAGTAGTCTGTGATATCATCATACAACACCTACACAATACTGATATAAGGAGCCTATGTGATATCATCAAAAAACACCTTCACAATACTGCTATAAGGAGCCTATGTGATGTCATCGAACAACACCTACACAATACTGCTATAAGGAGTCTATGTGATGTCATCATGCAACACCTACACAATACTGCTATAAGGAGTCTATGTGATATCATACAACACCTACACAATACTGCTATAAGGAGTCTATGTGATATCATCATACAACACCTACACAATACTGCTATAAGGAGTCTATGTGATATCATCATACAACACCTACACAATACTGCTATAAGGAGCCTATGTGATATCATCATACAATACCTACACAATACTGCTATAAGTAGTCTGTGATATCATCATACAACACCTACACAATACTGATATAAGGAGCCTATGTGATGTCATCAAAAAACACCTACACAATACTGCTATAAGGAGCCTATGTGATGTCATCGAACAACACCTACACAATACTGCTATAAGGAGTCTATGTGATGTCATCATGCAACACCTACACAGTACTACTATAAGGAGTCTGTGATATCATACAACACCTACACAATACTGCCATGAGGAGCCTATGTGATATCATCATACAACACCTACACAATACTGCTCTAAGGAGCCTATGTGATGTCATCAAACAACACCTACACAATACTGCTATAAGGAGCCTATGTGATATCATCAAACAACACGTACACAATACTGCTATAAGGAGCGTATGTGATGTCATCATACAACACCTACACAATACTGATATAAGGAGCCTATGTGATGTCATCAAAAAACACCTACACAATACTGCTCTAAGGAGCCTATGTGATGTCATCGAACAACACCTACACAATACTGCTATAAGGAGTCTATGTGATGTCATCATGCAACACCTACACAGTACTACTATAAGGAGTCTGTGATATCATACAACACCTACACAATACTGCCATAAGGAGCCTATGTGATATCATCATACAACACCTACACAATACTGCTCTAAGGAGCCTATGTGATGTCATCAAACAACACCTACACAATACTGCTATAAGGAGCCTATGTGATATCATCAAACAACACCTATACAATACTGCTATAAGGAGCGTATGTGATGTCATCATACAACACCTACACAATACTGTTATAAGGAGCCTATGTGATATCATCATACAACACCTACACAATACTGCTATAAGGAGCCTATGTGATGTCATTAAACAACACCTACACAATACTGCTATAAGGAGCCTATGTGATATCATCATACAACACCTACACAATACTGCTATAAGGAGCCTATGTGATACCATACAACACCTACACAATACTGCTATAAGGAGTCTATGTGATATCATTATACAACACCTACACAATACTACTATAAGGAGTCTGTGATATCATCATACAACAACTACACAATACTGCTATAAGGAGCGTATGTGATATCATCATACAACACCTACACAATACTGCTATAAGGAGTCTATGTGATATCATTATACAACACCTACACAATACTGCTATAAGGAGTCTATGTGATATCATCATACAACACCAACACAATACTGCTATAAGGAGCCTATGTGATATCATCATACAACACCTACACAATACTGCTATAAGGAGTTTATGTGATATCATTATACAACACCTACACAATACTACTATAAGGAGTCTGTGATATCATCATACAACACCTACACAATACTACTATAAGGAGCCTATGTGATAACATCATACAACACCTACACAATACTGCTATAAGGAGCCTATGTGATATAATCAAAAAACACCTACACAATACTGCTATAAGGAGCCTATGTGATATAATCAAAAAACACCTACACAATACTACTATAAGGAGTCTGTGATATCATACAACACCTACACAATACTGCCATAAGGAGCCTATGTGATATCATCATACAACACCTACACAATACTGCTATAAGGAGCCTATGTGATAACATCATACAACACCTACACAATACTGCTATAAGGAGCCTATGTGATATCATTATACAACACCTACACAATACTGCTATAAGGAGCCTATGTGATATCATACAACACCTACACAATACTGCTAAAAGGAGCCTATGTGATATCATCATACAACACCTTCACAATACTACTATAAGGAGCCTATGTGATAACATCATACAACACCTACACAATACTGCTATAAGGAGCCTATGTGATATCATCATACAACACCTACACAATACTGCTATAAGGAGCCTATGTGATATCATACAACACCTACACAATACTGCTATAAGGAGCCTATGTGATATCATTATACAACACCTACACAATACTGCTATAAGGAGCCTATGTGATATCATACAACACCTACACAATACTGCTATAAGGAGCCTATGTGATATCATCATACAACACCTACACAATACTGCTATAAGGAGCCTATGTGATGTCATTAAACAACACCTACACAATACTGCTATAAGGAGTCTATGTGATGTCATTAAACAACACCTACACAATACTGCTATAAGGAGCCTATGTGATATCATCATACAACACCTACACAATACTGCTATAAGGAGTCTATGTGATATCATTATACAACACCTACACAATACTACTATAAGGAGTCTGTGATATCATCATACAACAACTACACAATACTGCTATAAGGAGCCCATGTGATATCATCATACAACACCTACACAATACTGCTATAAGGAGCGTATGTGATATCATCATACAATACCTACACAATACTGCTATAAGGAGTCTATGTGATATCATCATACAACACCAACACAATACTGCTATAAGGAGCCTATGTGATATCATCATACAACACCTACACAATACTGCTATAAGGAGCGTATGTGATCTCATCATACAACACCTACACAATACTGCTATAAGGAGCCTATGTGATACCATCATACAACACCTATACAATACTGCTATAAGGAGCGTATGTGATGTCATCATACAACACCTACACAATATTGCTATGAGGAGCCTATGTGATATCATACAACACCTACACAATACTGCTATAAGGAGCCTATGTGATATCATACAACACCTACACAATACTGCTATAAGGAGTGTATGTGATATCATCATACAACACCTACACAATACTGCTATAAGGAGTCTATGTGATATCATCATACAACACCTACACAATGCTGCTATAAGGAGCCTATGTGATATCATACAACACCTACACAATACTGCTATAAGGAGCATATGTGATATCATACAACACCTACACAATACTGCTATAAGGAGCCTATGTGATATCATCATACAACACCTACACAATACTGCTATAAGGAGCGTATGTGATCTCATCATACAACACCTACACAATACTGCTATAAGGAGCCTATGTGATACCATCATACAACACCTATACAATACTGCTATAAGGAGCGTATGTGATGTCATCATACAACACCTACACAATATTGCTATGAGGAGCCTATGTGATATCATACAACACCTACACAATACTGCTATAAGGAGCCTATGTGATATCATACAACACCTACACAATACTGCTATAAGGAGTGTATGTGATATCATCATACAACACCTACACAATACTGCTATAAGGAGTCTATGTGATATCATCATACAACACCTACACAATGCTGCTATAAGGAGCCTATGTGATATCATACAACACCTACACAATACTGCTATAAGGAGCATATGTGATATCATACAACACCTACACAATACTGCTATAAGGAGCCTAATAGTTTGGGGATTATAGTGTCAGGATTATTGTAATAGTGTCAGGATTCCTGTAATAGTGTCAGGATTACTGTAATAGTGTCAGGATTATTGCAATAGTGTCAGGATTATTGTAATAGTGTCAGGATTATTGTTATAGTGTCAGGATTACTGTAATAGTGTCAGGATTATTGTAATAGTGTCAGGATTACTGTAATAGTGTCAGGATTATTGTAATAGTGTCAGGATTACTGTAATTGTGTCAGGATTACTGTAATAGTGTCAGGGTTATTGTAATAGTGTCAGGATTATTGTAATAGTGTCAGGATTATTGTAATAGTGTCAGGATTACTGTAATAGTGTCAGGATTACTGTAATAGTGTCAGGATTATTGTAATAGTGTCAGGATTACTGTAATAGTGTCAGGATTATTGTAATAGTGTCAGGATTATTGTAATAGTGTCAGGATTATTGTAATAGTGTCGGGATTACTGTAATAGTGTCAGGATTCCTGTAATAGTGTCAGGATTACTGTAATAGTGTCAGGATTACTGTAAGAGTGTCAGGATTATTGTAATAGTATCAGGATTATTGTAATAGTGTCAAGATTACTGTAATAGTGTCAGGATTACTGTAATAGTGTCAGGATTACTGTAATAGTGTCAGGATTATTGTAATAGTGTCAGGATTCCTGTAATAGTGTCAGGATTACTGTAATAGTGTCATGATTACTGTAATAGTGTCAGGATTACTGTAATAGTGTCATGATTACTGTAATAGTGTCAGGATTATTGTTATAGTGTCGGGATTATTGTAACAGTGTCAGGATTATTGTAATAGTGTCAGGATTATTGTAATTGTGTCAGGATTACTGTAATAGTGTCAGGATTACTGTAATAGTGTCAGGATTATTGTAATAGTGTCAGGATTACTGTAATAGTGTCAGGATTATTGTAATAGTGTCAGGATTCCTGTAATAGTGTCAGGATTACTGTAATAGTGTCATGATTACTGTAATAGTGTCAGGATTACTGTAATAGTGTCATGATTACTGTAATAGTGTCAGGATTATTGTAATAGTGTCAGGATTCCTGTAATAGTGTCAGGATTCCTGTAATAGTGTCAGGATTACTGTAATAGTGTCAGGATTATTGTAATAGTGTCAGGATTATTGTAATAGTGTCAGGATTACTGTAATAGTGTCAGGTTTATTGTAATAGTGTCAGGATTACTGTAATAGTGTCAGGATTATTGTAATAGTGTCAGGATTACTGTAATAGTGTCAGGATTATTGTAATAGTGTCAGGATTACTGTAATAGTGTCAGGTTTATTGTAATAGTGTCATGATTACTGTAATAGTGTCAGGATTATTGTAATAGTGTCAGGATTACTGTAATAGTGTCAGGATTATTGTTATAGTGTCATGATTATTGTAATAGTGTCAGGATTATTGTAATAGTGTCAGGATTATTGTAATAGTGTCAGGATTATTGTTATAGTGTCAGGATTCCTGTAATAGTGTCAGGATTACTGTAATAGTGTCAGGATTATTGTTATAGTGTCAGGATTATTGTTATAGTGTCATGATTACTGTAATAGTGTCAGGATTATTGTAATAGTGTCAGGATTATTGTTATAGTGTCAGGATTATTGTAATAGTGTCAGGATTCCTGTAATAGTGTCAGGATTCCTGTAATAGTGTCAGGATTCCTGTAATAGTGTCAGGATTACTGTAATAGTGTCAGGATTACTGTGATAGTGTCGGGATTATTGTAATAGTGTCGGGATTACTGTAACAGTGTCAGGATTATCGTAATAGTGTCAGGATTACTGTAATAGTGTCAGGATTATTGTTATAGTGTCAGGATTATTGTAATAGTGTCGGGATTATTGTAATAGTGTCGGGATTACTGTAACAGTGTCAGGATTATCGTAATAGTGTCAGGATTACTGTAATAGTGTCAGGATTATTGTTATAGTGTCAGGATTATTGTAATAGTGTCAGGATTACTGTAATAGTGTCAGGATTATTGTAATAGTGTCAGGATTACTGTAATAGTGTCAGGATTATTGTAATAGTGTCAGGATTACTGTAATAGTGTCAGGATTACTGTAATAGTGTCAGGATTATTGTAATAGTGTCAGGATTACTGTAATAGTGTCAGGATTACGGTAATAGTGTCATGATTACTGTAATAGTGTCAGGATTACTGTAATAGTGTCATGATTACTGTAATAGTGTCAGGATTATTGTAATAGTGTCAGGATTACTGTAATAGTGTCAGGATTCCTGTAATAGTGTCAGGATTACTGTAATAGTGTCAGGATTATTGTAGTAGTGTCAGGATTATTGTAATAGTGTCAGGATTATTGTAATAGTGTCAGGATTACTGTAATAGTGTCAGGTTTATTGTAATAGTGTCAGGATTCCTGTAATAGTGTCAGGATTACTGTAATAGTGTCAGGATTCCTGTAATAGTGTCAGGATTATTGTAATAGTGTCAGGATTCCTGTAATAGTGTCAGGATTCCTGTAATAGTGTCAGGATTACTGTAATAGTGTCAGGATTATTGTAGTAGTGTCAGGATTATTGTAATAGTGTCAGGATTATTGTAATAGTGTCAGGATTACTGTAATAGTGTCAGGTTTATTGTAATAGTGTCAGGATTCCTGTAATAGTGTCAGGATTACTGTAATAGTGTCAGGATTACTGTAATAGTGTCAGGATTATTGTGATAGTGTCAGGATTATTGTAATAGTGTCGGGATTATTGTAATAGTGTCGGGATTACTGTAACAGTGTCAGGATTATTGTAATAGTGTCAGGATTACTGTAATAGTGTCAGGATTATTGTTATAGTGTCAGGATTATTGTTATAGTGTTGGGATTATTGTAATAGTGTCAGGATTATTGTTATAGTGTCGGGATTACTGAGCACCGTGTCGGGGTTGTACTGATCCCCTGGGATGATAGTAGTTGTAGTACTATCCCCACCATATTTGCTCTTGGACTGATATTGAGAACAATCTATGAGGTCGTTCATTGTTCCTAAATAATAGAATCCCATCCACCCTATAAGGTTCAGTAACCGAGGGACGATCACCGGGGGCTTCTCTTCTGTTTATGGCTCCAACAGAGACGAGGAGAAATTCCTTTACTGGAGTTATTCTTATCTGTACTGACCTGTAATGCACTAGAGGGGGCGCTGTACAGGACACGTGCTGCTTCTATAGAGCCTGTAGGGGCCAATGTACTCAGTTTACCAAGATGGTGTCCAGATACTCACATCCCATAATCAGGAGGCCAGTACCACCTCGGAGTCCAGGATATTGTCATTTCTTTACCGACCCAATAATCTTTATTTCTCTTTTTTAAGAAATCCTAACAAAATTAGGGGAAAAAATATAATTCATTTTTCTCTCCACTGCAGTTTGTTACAATGTATCAATGTTGCTAAATCTATGAATGTGTGATCACTGGTGGTCTGATCCTGGGGACCTGATAGTATTCCCAGTGTTATCAGGAGCCCGGGGCCCTCTCATGGTTTTCCAGTTCAGGGGCCCATCATTACATTGGGCAGCCCCTTCACCATCATCTCCTCCCCCCATGTTCGGTGTTCGGTTCAGCTACATGTATGGATGAGGGTCTGTGGTGAAGAAGCTTCGAGGGGCCCACATGACTATATAAGCCCTGCAGATCCTCTGCTCTTTGGATCATTACAGGTTCAGGGGCCACACCCGCACTGCTCTCTACTGAAGAGGACATCTTGGGCCCAAATGTAATATAGGGCTCCCATTAACCATGTGTCACCTGTAATACTGGTAGAGGGGCTTGTAGCCCCCTTATTCTTCAGGATCTAGGTCCACATGCCATCTAGGAACCCTTTTAGTGGTCACATCCTTGTATCACACAGTGAAGGCCGATTCATCCATTCCATGGCCAAAGACATCTCTCTAATTTATATGGGAATTCACTGTTCCTGAGGATAAAATGACTGATCTAGAAAGTTCAGTCCAGAGATGTTATCATGTGATAAGGGGATCACAAGGGCAAAGCCTCTGACCAGAGGGATAGGTTTATTGATAGGGGCTACCCCATAAAACCTTTGAGTTTAGCCTATCAGCATGCTATATCTCAGGACAGACCTAAACCTAAAGGCCAGGAAGAGAACATCTTCGTCTGATACATGAAGGTTAGCTGAAACAGTTAACCTAATTTGTGGGAGGAGTCTGGGCAATGTAAACCCGCAGTGGATATGTCACTGTCGTTGGTTTTCATTCACCCACCCGCCCTCCCTTATCTTAGCTTATCCTTGTGGGTAGCGCCCTTCTTATTATTGGTTACCCTAGTTGGCCGGTTGGGCACACCTCAGGCATGGTTTTCCTTAGGTTGATCGATATACCATTACAGTATATGTAAGGTAACCCGACCACAAGTACCTTTGATGACCAAAATAATACATTTATGTCCATTCTACGAAGGCATTGGGAGAATTTACAGGCAGACCCCTCGTAGTACAAAAACATCCCTCGATGACCTATAGGAGGGGCAGGTTTATAGGGGACCACATCACACACACCCCAGGAAGGGTACATGGTTGGAACGGAAACTCTTTGGGATGTTTAGATGTACGGTTGTGTAGCGTGCCGCTATATTAGCGCCGGAAAAATATTTAAACACGCTTGAAATGGAGGGATTTTGAGTATTGGGGATTTCATCAACTGCACAACGGAAGGTGTCATATATTTAATAACATGGAGATGCCTTCTCAATTACATTGGTCAGACCACACACCAGTTCAGGAGGGGGGTTGGGAGCATCTAAGTGATATTAAACATTGTAGGGACACTACGGTAGCGAGGCATGTATGGAAACATCATGATGGGGACAGCAGAACCCTTAATTTTAAGGCAATTGAGGTGATCAGAAAAAATCCAAGATGGGGAGACTGGGACAGGACCATATTACAGAAAGAAACTCAATGGATTTTCCGATTTGGTTGCTCTACACCTCATGGTCTGAATGACCGGGTGTCACATCAATCTTTCATTGACTAGGTAAGATTTAAGCCATTTTTTGTCTATGGAGAATCTTCAGTTAAATGGGTACTCCGGCCCCTAGACATCTTATCCTCTATCCAAAGGATACAGGATAAGATGTCTGATCACAGGGGTCCCGTTGCTGGGGACCCCCGCAATCTAGCATTCAGCACTCACCTGCAGGAAGCACTGGATTCTCTCAGTCTTATGCCTCCCAACCACGGAGACGGTGGCATCATCATGCCATGATTAAGGGTAGCAATACTCGAAACGCGTAGGCTATACGCTCTGTGTATTCGATTGTATGTCTAAATAAACCCAAGAAGCATCATACATCATGTGTTGGACGTTCCTTTCTTGTATGCTGTATACAGCGGGTGACGCTAATCGCCAGTCCGAGCACACATGTAGCAGCGGGAGGTTTAGAGCTTTCTATATCTACTTTCTTAGATAATAGGACAGTTATGATATATTAATGTACATCTGTATTCCACCAGAAGTTACTGCTGCGGGATCGTGGTTGACCCCTACACTCTGCCGATGTACGCCACCTCTCCAAAACCTGTGAGTGAACACCCTGACTATCTAAATTGCCCTAGTTTTAGGCATATGTATATTGTTTACACTCTTTATGATTTATCCTTTTCTGTGTATTCTAGATATAATTTTTTTTACATATGAAAGTACCCTAGGGGGCTATCACCCCATACACTGGAACATTCCATTGGATCTATAGCTCTTCAGTAATTGGAGATATACATATGCGTTATGGTTGCATCTATACACCTTACATTTCGTGTGACATATTAGCCCTCCGTTTTTGCACAATGGTGCCTTTTTTAATATTTTAATCTAATATTAATAAAAGTTATATGTTAAAAGGGTATTGTGACAAGAATTTGGTTTGTCCCCTATTTACTATGTGTCATCTGGTAGAGGGGCTTGTAGCCCCCTGAAAGGAGATATCCAGTGGAGAAAAACGTATCCCCTATCCTAAGGATAGGGGATAAGTTTCAGATCGCGGGGGGTCCGACCACTGGGGCCCCCCGCGATCTCCTGTACGGGGCCCCGACAGCCAGAGGGAAGAGGGCGTGTTGACCACCGCACAAAGCGGCGGCTGAAACGCCCCCTCAATACAACTCTATGGCAGAGCCGGAACGCTGCCTTTGGCAATCTACGGCTCTGCCATAGAATTGTATTGAGGGGGTGTGTGGGCCGCCGCTTTGGCCGGCGGTCAACACCTGCTATTTGGCCAGAGAGCCTGGGCCCCGTACAGGAGATTGCGGGGGGCCCCAGCGGTCAGACCCCCCATGATCTGAAACTTATCCCCTATCCTTAGGATAGGGGATACGTTTTTCACCACTGGACTACCCCTTTAAGCACCAGGGCCTGGGTCCTAATGCCCCTCTGATCTACCTCCTTGTATCACACACTGAAGGCCGAGTCCAGAGATGTTATCATGTGTTTACATCCTGAGGGTCGGACCTTCACCTGAATTTCGCTGTCTTCTTTCTTTACAAGCAGGAGGTTGGACTTCTTTCCTTCACAGAATGTTCTACACTTATCCCAGCTCATGGGATAAGAATGGTCTAAGAATAACAAACATCTTCTGCCGAATAAAGTCCAGGCCTCCCCACAGAGACCTGAAATAGAAGAAATCTCATTAGAATGGATATAAGGAGATCACTTCATGACTAAATCTGTTTCCTCTAGTCCTGTCAGCAGCACAATATGGGGGTCAAATGCCCCTGTAATGTGATTGGACAACTGGGCCTATTAATGAGTCAGAACCTATAACACAACTGGCCAGACCACGACTCACAAGATGCTTGAGGCCCTTTGCTTGGTGCCGTGGGGCTCCTGGCTCACCTCCAGCCATATTTTGTTGGGCCACGGCCACTTGAATGCAGCAGCTACTCTATACAGGGGGCTGCTACTGCTACAGGGGGACTGATGCTACTGCTACTCCAGGGGGGCTGCTGCTACTACTACAGGATGAGCTGCTGCTACTACTATAGGGGGCTGCTGCTACTACTTCAGAGGAGGCTGCTGCTACTACAGGGGGTTGCTTCTACACGTATTTCTTAATTTTAATAAATTTGCATGTCATGTGGCTGTAAAACATCTAAGGCTAATAGAATGGGGCTCTTATATTGTGCAATGTAGGCCACCCCTAACCTATAAGAACTCCAGTAGATCTGACCCCTCCCTGCAGACCCCTCCCTGCAGACCCCTCCTGTCTAAGTATTTTTAAAGAAGCAAAGAAGACAAAGGCAATAGATAGCACAATAGAAAGGAGCCGACTGATGACAAGTATATCAGCTGCTGCACTTGCCCTGGTTCTCTACTAATCGGGAACAGCATCTGAATCACAAGAACTCGAGTGTAAGAAGTTGTGACCAACAGCTGACCACCCCCAAGGAAAGATTCACTGCAGCTTCATAGACCAGCTAAGAAATGCTCCATTTATAAAACATCTGAACTGGCACAGATTTATAACAATACTACACATTGTTCTACCCGCTCTTCTACTTTCTACTTCATGTTCCAAATGCAAGATCAACTTCCAAGAGAAAACTGACCACACCATTAGTGCTACGCCCCACATCCTATATATATATATATATATATATATATATATATATATATATACAAATAGTATTTGTCATGGAATTATTATAAAAGTATATCTATATGCTGTTTGCAATGGTAAAATGTTTTCAGAAATCCTGTTTGTGATCTATATATTGAAACTTACCCTACGCTTGTGTATGCTTTTTTTTTTTTTTATATTGTCTTTAGTTTACCTGTCCCCCTTCAACCACATCGGTGAGTATTGTTTATCTTAAGAGAGGGAGTTTGTAGTGTCCCGGTGCAGTTTTCTTTTCTATACATGGGACATTAAATGGTATCTGTTATAAATATACATTGGACATAGACATCAGAGTCTCCTCCCAATGTGCACATCTGATGGACCCCAGTGTAAAACCAGTTTAAGGCATGAACCTTTAATTTGTGCAAGGCAGTAAATCAGTATGCGAGGGATAAAGAGGAAGACCCCTGTTCCCAAGCTCCCCCCTAAACCAGTGTATAGAAGATACCTTTCTGGATGGAGTCCAGTCTAGATATCGTCTCATTCTGCCTGGTCTCTGCATTTCGCTGGTCCTCTGTGGCTCTGTTGTTTGTTGCTTCTAGATCCTTCACTCTACTCTCTGCTTCTTGTAAAGTAATATTAAGAAAGTGATTCTCATGCTGCAGCTCCTCCTGGCTCCTCTTCAGCTCCTCCTGGCTCCTCTTCAGCTCCTCCCTCACCCTCTGGAGGAGATCCTCGCGGTCCTTGAGTTTACGGCTAAGCTCCATGTGACCAGCAGATGTAAATTGTGCTTCCCGGGACACAGAAATATCTATAAATTGTGAAATATAAAGATGTTAGTGAAAATGCTATAGGATCCTCAATGGCTGCAGAATGTCCAGCTGAAGCCCATCGAGAAGTTCTGTATTTTTAATGCCCCCCACCCCAGTGCCATATGAGTAGTGGGGGGGGGGGTCTCATAAACCGTGAAATAATACAGCTACCTACAGATATAATATAGCACTCAAACAGCTGAACCACAAGTACATACTGCCATTTTTTTTTACATGGAGTGATTTATTTTAACAATGCAAAATGATACCGCCACACAGTGCACGCAGGGTATCACCATAGAGTACCTACATTATACCCATATGATAGTGTCTATAAGGATAGATAAGCAGACGGAGGGTTCCTTATGGATTGGGTGGTGTGATTTATGGAGGACATTATCTGGACCTCTCACCTATTGTCAGGGACCGACCAGGGGGACAGGGAGAGTGAGCCCTAAACTGACCCAAAAACATCGCTCCCTGCCTACTTGCCCACTCCCCCTAAACGGTGAGTCGACAACTGGGAGCCGGTCCATTCCTGCGCTAAAGTACAGTGACGTAAAAACAAATAATAAACATGGTCAGTCACAGGCCAGAAACAGAAAACTACCAAACTTCCAGATATAGCAGACAATACAAATACTAACAAGGCAGAATATAAACTCACAAACAGAGCAGAATATAGTGAATTAACAAACAGTTCACAAAACCGGATATAAGATAAAAGGAAGACATGATAAAATGAACAAGACCAGGCATGATATGAGTATACAGCAGAATCCAGGAGATGAAGGGGATAGCGGAAGAACTGAGAGACAAAACACTAAACTGAACAGGTAACATAGAACACTGTTCACATACAGGAACAAGTACAAAGATCAGATCAACCAAACAGGATATAAATATAAGACAATGTTCACACTGGGAAACATAAACTGTACTTCATAAAAAGGATATAAGAACACCAAACTCTACAACGTAGAGGAACACTGGTCAGAATACTAGACAGGATATTTCTCAAGATACAAGACTAGAACTGGATGAGTCTGAATAGACTCCAGAAACAAAACAAGATATAAATATACAGGGCACAGATAACAAGCAAGACTCAGACACAGTGTGAACACAGACAAAGCTAAACAGACATAATCCTAAAACCGACAAATGTAACACAGACTAAAAGCTACAATAAGACTATTTAACCATGGCTAAAACTCAGATAATATCACAAGATAAATACAATGTGCAAGCTCAAGCAGACATGGAAGTGTATAGCACAAACAGACATGATGGCATTAAACTAAATAACCAGCACCAGAATGCAGGAGAACTCTGGCTAAATAACTCCACCGAGTTCTCATTCGAGCATTAACTATTCCCTATCCAGGTGGAATAGCAAACTGCTCTGAACAAACCAGTGTGTGAATACACACCTAAACAGAAAAATACAAAAACAAATAAACAGACCTCTCACCTATCAGCTATCATGTTGAGGCTGTAAGTTTTCTCTACACCATCTTGATGGACGATCTATGCCATAGCCGGAGGCGATTAATGTGGTCCGATATATTATGGTCATTTTGGGATCCATCGTATACATAATAAATCAGGTGTTTATCGTTATTTTAAGGGCCAACATTGAGGTCTGATTTACTGTCGCTACTCTTAGAACTGGTCACATCTATACCAAGTCAATCGGTTATTTTTGGCAATATGACAGTCATCATATCGGAATTTGTTCTATGGACAGCGAATGACTGCTCATCTTGCTTTACCATATTCCCCACATGAGAAGGAGAGGCGGAAATTGGCTACAACATACTACTAGCTAAATCCTGGAACTCATCCCTCCCCCGCACCACATACACCATATTACTAGTCCCCTGATGAACTCTTCGGCTATCATTTTTTTGAAAATGGGTAACGGCGAGAGGACATTTTTAATTGTTTGTTTGGGAAGATTTTTTTGACTGCCGGACCAATTCAGACTAATACATCTGTCATCTATTTTTGAGTATAGGGTGCCACAGATAGGGGGCGCCCTTCACTTTAGTCATTGTTCAGCCATTAAAGGGATACTCCGGGGCTGAGCATTCGGAACAAATAGTTACCAAAGCTTAGAGCCTGCGTCGGGGCCATGACTCCATGCCCCGCCCCTCAATGTAAGTCTATGGGAGGGGCGGGGCATGACGTCATATACTTACATTGAGGGGGCGGGGCGAGATGTCTCAAAGCATGGGGCCGTGCGCCCCGACGCCGGCTCTAAGCTTTGGGAACTATTTGTTCCTGAACGCTCAGTACCGGAGTACCCCTTAAGGCACATATTTCATTTATCCTATAGGAACTGAGAGTCGTCTTCATATTCACCTCTGACATTGAGATTTGTGGTGTATAAATTATTAGATCTGTTCGATACCCAAATGTGATCAGTACCAAAAAATTAGCAGGAGGTCCAGCACTTCGATAATATGCAGCTTTATTGTAGAAAACGAAACACGTACAAGACGACCATCAGACGTGTTTCAAGCGCATGCGCTCTTCCTCGGTGACGTCATTGTATGTCCAGATGAGGTTTAAATACCTATCACAGGGGCGGATCCTGTGTTAGGTATTTAAACCTCACCTGGACATGCGTTGACATCACCGAGGAAGAGCGCATGCGCTCAAAACCCGTCTTTAAACCTCACCTGGACATACGCTGACGTCACCGAGGAAGTGCACATGTGCTCGAAACGCGTCTGATGGTTGTCTTGTACGTGTGTCGTTTTCTACAATAAAGCTGCATATTATTGAGGTGCTGGACCTCTTGCAAATTTTTTGGTTCTGTGGTGTGCCTGGCCGGGCACAGGTCCGTGCACCGAATTGGGAGAGGTGAGCTGAATTCTGTCTTCACTTTCCAAATGTGATCAGTTGTGATTCCATAATTCATTATCTTGCTCCCTTGGAACATGAGATGGAGTCTATCCCAGAGGTTGAGGTTATGTATAGGTCACTGGTGTTCTTCTTGTATTGAAGGCTATATATGCCCTTATTGGATGTTATGTGGAATTGGTCCCACCGCTATCCGTACACTCACTGGGCCCCGGGGGCGAGAGCTGCCGACCATGGAGCACAGTAGAAGTGCAGATCTCACCCCCGGCCCGGTACCTACAGATCACTGATAGAGAAGAGAGTCCATTGTATTATTATTATCTCCTCGAATATTAACCAGATATTATGGAATTACTTACACTTCACAGTCATCACTGCGGCCGCGGTCAGGAGAACCAGACAGAAGACCAGGAGGAGTAGAGCGAGGACCGGAGAAGATCTCTGGAACCCTTCATGGAGGGAAAAAGGGGAATTGGTGATAGTAGTGTGCTAGGATTAACCCTTATATAATGATACAGGTGAGATCAGTCATACAGGTGACAGTCATACAGGTGACATGAGGGATACAGGTGAGGTCAGCCATACAGGTGAGATCAGTCATACAGGTGACATGAGGGATACAGGTGAGGTCAGCTATACAGGTGAGATCAGCCATACAGGTGACAGTCATACAGGTGACATGAGGAATACAGGTGAGGTCAGCTATATACAGGTGGGATCAGTCATACAGGTGACAGTCATACAGGTGACATGAGGGATACAGGTGAGGTCAGCTATACAGGTGAGATCAGCCATACAGGTGAGATGAGGGGAACAGGTAAGGTCAGCTGTACAGGTGAGATCAGCCATACAGGTGAGGTCAGCCATACAGGTGAGATCAGCCATACAGGTGAGATCAGCCATACAGGTGATATGAGGGATACAGGTGAGGTCAGCCATACAGGTGAGATCAGCCATACAGGTTAGATCAGCCATACAGGTGAGGTCAGCCATACAAGTGAGGTCAGCCATACAAGTGAGATGAGGGATACAGGGGACATCAGTCATACAGGTGAAATGAGGGATACAGGTGAGGTCAGCCATACAGGTGAGGTCAGCCATACAGGTGAGGTCAGCCATACAAGTGAGATGAGGGATACAGGGGACATCAGTCATACAGGCGAAATGAGGGATACAGGTGAGGTCAGCCATACAGGTGAGATGAGGGATACAGGTGAGGTCAGCCATACAGGTGAGGTCAGCCATACAGGTGAGATGAGGGATACAGATGACATCAGTCATACAGGTGAAATGAGGGATACAGGTGAGGTCAGCCATACAGGTGATATGAGGGATACAGGTGAGGTCAGCCATACAGGTGAGATCAGCCATACAGGTTAGATCAGCCATACAGGTGAGGTCAGCCATATAAGTGAGGTCAGCCATACAAGTGAGATGAGGGATACAGGGGACATCAGTCATACAGGTGAAATGAGGGATACAGGTGAGGTCAGCCATACAGGTGAGATGAGGGATACAGGCGAGGTCAGCCATACAGGTGAGGTCATCCATACAGGTGAGATGAGGGATACAGGTGACATCAGTCATACAGGTGAAATGAGGGATACAGGCAAGGTCAGCCATACAGGTGAGATGAGGGATACAGGCGAGGTCAGTCATACAGGCGAGGTCAGTCATGCAGGTGAGATGAGGTATACAGGCAAGGTCAGTTATACAGGCGAGGTCAGTGATACAGGCGAGGTCAGTGATACAGGTGAGATCAGTAATACAGGTGAGATGAGGGATACAGGTGAGGTCAGTCATACAGGCGAGGTCAGTCGTACAGGCGAGGTCAGTCGTACAGGTGACATGAGGGATACAGGCCAGATCAGTCATACAGGTGAGCTGAGGGATACAGGGGACATCAGTCATACAGGTGAGATGAGGGTTACAGGTGAGGTCAGTCGTACAGGTGAGGTCAGTCATAAAGGTGAGATGAGGGATACAGGTGAGGTCAGTCATACAGGTGAGATGAGGGATACAGGTGAGGTCAGTCATACAGGTGAGATGAGGGATACAGGCGAGGTCAGTCATACAGGTGAGATGAGGGATACAGGTGAGGTCAGTCATACAGGTGAAATGAGGGATACAGGTGAGGTCAGTGATACAGGTGAGATCAGTAAAACAGGTGAGGTCAGTCATACAGGTGAGGTCAGCCATACAGGTGAAATGAGGGTTACAGCTGAGGTCAGTCGTACAGGCGAGGTCAGTCATACAGGTGAGATGAGGGATACAGGCGAGGTCAGTCATACAGGTGAGATGAGGGATACAGGTGAGGTCAGTCATACAGGTGAGATGATGGATACAGGCGAGGTCAGTTATACAGGCGAGATCAGTAATACAGGCGAGGTCAGTGATACAGGCGAGGTCACTCATACAGGCGAGGTCAGTTATAAAGGCGAGGTCAGTATACAGGCGAGGTCAGTTATAAAGGCGAAGTCAGTAATACAGGCGAGGTCACTCATACAGGCAAGGTCAGTTATACAGGTGAGGTCAGTAATACAGGCTAGGTCAGTAATACAGGTGAGGTCAGTATACAGGCGAGGTCAGTAATACAGGCGAGGTCAGTGATACAGGTGAGGTCAGTGATACAGGCGAGGTCAGTGATACAGGTGAGGTCAGTATATAGGCGAGGTCAGTGATACAGGCGAGGTCAGTAATACAGGTGAGGTCAGTAATACAGGCGAGGTCAGTATACAGGCGAGGTCAGTATACAGGCGAGGTCAGTGATACAGGCGAGGTCAGTATACAGGCGAGGTCAGTGATACAGGCGAGGTCAGTGATACAGGTGAGGTCAGTGATACAGGTGAGGTCAGTGATACAGGTGAGGTCAGTAATACAGGTGAGGTCAGTATGAAGGCGAGGTCAGTAATACAGGCGAGGTCAGTATACAGGCGAGGTCAGTAATACAGGCGAGGTCAGTGATACAGGCGAGGTCAGTGATACAGGCGAGGTCAGTATACAGGCGAGGTCAGTGATACAGGCGAGGTCAGTGATACAGGCGAGGTCAGTGATACAGGCGAGGTCAGTGATACAGGCGAGATCAGTATACAGGCGAGGTCAGTGATACAGGCGAGGTCAGTGATACAGGCGAGGTCAGTGATACAGGCGAGGTCAGTTATACAGGCGAATTCAGTAATACAGGCGAGGTCAGTGATACAGGCGAGGTCAGTATACAGGCGAGGTCAGTGATACAGGCGAGGTCAGTGATACAGGCGAGGTCAGTGATACAGGCGAGGTCAGTATACAGGTGAGGTCAGTGATACAGGCGAGGTCAGTGATACAGGCGAGGTCAGTGATACAGGCGAGGTCAGTGATACAGGCGAGGTCAGTGATACAGGCGAGGTCAGTATACAGGTGAGGTCAGTTATATATTTTATCATACATTTTTGTAGTTTCCTTATATATTTGGTGTTACAGTACGATCACAATGAGGTTACACTTTAGTGTCTTACTTGTTTTCAGGTGTTGAGACCCTGATGTTCCTACAGGTGGCGCTGTGGGAGCTTCGTTTTTTCTTGATGGTCGTTCTACATTTTCATACAGAACTTCTGACTGATCATTGTCTTCTTCATTGTCTGAGGAGGAAACGTGCAGCAGATCCTCATCATGTCCGAGATAGAGCTGGTTAGAGGGGGAAATATTGGGGCAGATGTAGAAGCAGGAGTATGGGGGTAACTATGGGGGCAGATGTATCAGCCAAGGAGGTTACTATGGGGGTGCAGAAGTATCAGCCGGGGGAAGGGGTAACTATGGGGAACAAATTTATTAGCCAGAGGATTCAGTAAATCATTATGTTTTTCTTTTTTTAGGGCAATAGCCCTGGCCCTATCACGTGGCCACTTGGGATAACCCCGAGCAGTTAGGAGGGATTATATACGATCAGCTTCTCGTAGGAAATCCATGTCGGTGCAATTCCTGCATTCCCGAACCATCTCACCCACCGAGGGGGGGTAACTATTGTGGAGCAGATGTATGGACTGGGGGGGGGGGGTGTAGGAACTATGGGGGAGAGATGTATCATACGGGGGGGGTAACTATGGTGAGCAAATGTATCACCTGGTGGGGGCAGAAGTTTTAGCCAGATTATCACTCCCATCATCCCTGACCCCAGGAGATCACAATCTAATCTCCTATCACAAACAATGTATCACTCCCATCATCCCTGACCCCAGGAGACCACAATCTAATCTCCCATCATACAATGTATCACCCCTATCATCCCTGACCCCAGGAGATCACAATCTAATCTCCTATCATACAATGTATCACTCCCATCATCCCTGACCCCAGGAGATCACAATCTAATCTCCTATCACATACAATGTATCACCCCTATCATCCCTGACCCCAGGAGCTCACAATCTAATCTCCTATCATACAATGTATCACTCCTATCATCCCTGACCCCAGGAGATCACAATCTATCATACAATGTATCACTCCCATCATCCCTGACCCCAGGAGATCACAATCTAATCTCTTTTCACATGCAATGTATCATCACTCCCATCATCCCTGACCCCAGGAGATCACAATCTAATCTCCTATCATACAATGTATCACTCCCATCATCCCTGACCCCAGGAGATCACAATCTATCATACAATGTATCACTCCCATCATCTCTGACCCCAGGAGATCACAATCTAATCTCCTATCATACAATGTATCACTCCCAACATCCCTGACCCCAGGAGCTCACAATCTAATCTCCTATCATACATTGTATCACTCCCAACATCCCTGACCCCAGGAGCTCACAATCTAATCTCCTATCATACATTGTATCACTCCCATCATCCCTGACCCCAGGAGCTCACAATCTAATCTCCTATCATACAATATATCACTCCCATCATCCCTGACCCCAGGAGATCAAAATCTAATCTCCTATCACATACAATGGACCACTCCCATCATCCCTAACCCCAGGAGATCACAATCTAATCTCCTATCATACAATGTATCACTCCCATCATCCCTGACCCCAGGAGATCACAATCTAATCTCCTATCATACAATGTATCACTCCCATCATCCCTGACCCCAGGAGATCACAATCTAATCTCCTATCATACAATGTATCACTCCCATCATCCCTGACCCCAGGAGATCACAATCTAATCTCCTATCACATACAATGTATCACTCCCATCATCCCTGACCCCAGGAGATCACAATCTAATCTCCTATCATACAATGTATCACTCCCATCATCCCTGACCCCAGGAGATCACAATCTAATCTCCTATCACATACAATGTATCACTCCCATCATCCCTGACCCCAGGAGCTCACAATCTAATCTCCTATCACATACAATGTATCACTCCCATCATCCCTGACCCCAGGAGATCACAATCTAATCTCCTATCATACAATGTATCACTCCCATCATCCCTGACCCCAGGAGATCACAATCTAATCTCTTTTCATACAATGTATCACTCCCATCATCCCTGACCCCAGGAGATCACAATCTAATCTCCTATCATACAATGTATCACTCCCATCATCCCTGACCCCCGGAGATCACAATCTAATCTCCTATCATACAATGTATCACTCCCATCATCCCTGACCCCAGGAGATCACAATCTACTCTCCTATCATACAATGTATCACTCCCATCATCCCTGACCCCAGGAGATCACAATCTAATCTCCTATCATACAATGTATCACTCCCATCATCCCTGACCCCCGGAGATCACAATCTAATCTCCTATCATACAATGTATCACTCCCATCATCCCTGACCCCAGGAGATCACAATCTAATCTCCTATCATACAATGTATCACTCCCATCATCCCTGACCCCAGGAGATCACAATCTAATCTCCTATCATACAATGTATCACTCCCATCATCCCTGACCCCCGGAGATCACAATCTAATCTCCTATCATACAATGTATCACTCCCATCATCCCTGACCCCAGGAGATCACAATCTACTCTCCTATCATACAATGTATCACTCCCATCATCCCTGACCCCAGGAGCTCACAATCTAATCTCCTATCATACAATGTATCACTCCCATCATCCCTGACCCCAGGAGCTCACAATCTAATCTCCTATCATACAATGTATCACTCCCATCATCCCTGACCCCAGGAGATCACAATCTAATCTCCTATCATACAATGTATCACTCCCATCATCCCTGACCCCAGGAGATCACAATCTAATCTCCTATCATACAATGTGTCACTCCCATCATCCCTGACCCCAGGAGATCACAATCTAATCTCCTATCACATACAATGTATCACTCCCATCATCCCTGACCCCAGGAGATCACAATCTAATCTCCTATCATACAATGTGTCACTCCCATCATCCCTGACCCCAGGAGATCACAATCTAATCTCCTATCACATACAATGTATCACTCCCATCATCCCTGACCCCAGGAGATCACAATCTACTCTCCTATCATACAATGTGTCACTCCCATCATCCCTGACCCCAGGAGATCACAATCTAATCTCCTATCACATACAATGTATCACTCCCATCATCCCTGACCCCAGGAGATCACAATCTAATCTCCTATCATACAATGTATCACTCCCATCATCCCTGACCCCAGGAGGTTATACCTGAAGGTCCCTTTTCCCTTGGAAGATTCTTGAAGAATTTCAGGTCGGTGTAGGTCACAGCGTCAGCCATGTCCGTGCTGATAAGAGAATTTACTGTAGAAGAGGAAGGAAAGAAAAGAATAAAACATAAGTTTGCATTAAAATAAAATCCCCCAAATATAGAAGAGGAAGTTCAGAGCGTGACGGTCGCGCTGCCCCAATTTTTCCAGTGTTAGCAGAACATATATTCCCCGCTGAATGTATAATGCAACGTGCGCTGTACTATGTATAATGGAATTCCCTTTCTTAGTGACATCTACTGGTGAAAATGTGTAATGGCAGAGAAAATACCAGGGGTCATATACTATGTGTTCCATATATTGAAGTCCCCTCACTGCCGCCAATTTCCTCTCATGTAGGGAGGGGCCTCCTGTCCTCAAAGAATTGGGTCACATGGGCCTCCTGTCCTCTAAGAACTGGGTCACATGGGTCTCCTGCCATCCAAGATTTGCCTCACATGGGCCTCAGTGTCCTCCAAGAAGTGGGTACCATAGGCCTCTTGTCCTCTAAGAACTGGGTCACATGGGCCGCCTGTCCTCTAAGAACTGGGTCACATGGGCCGCCTGTCCTCTAAGAACTGGGTCACATGGGCCGCCTGTCCTCTAAGAACTGGGTCACATGGGCCGCCTGTCCTCTAAGAACTGGGTCACATGGGCCGCCTGTCCTCTAAGAACTGGGTCACATGGGTCTCCTGCCATCAAAGATTTGCCTCACATGGGCCTCCTGTCCTCCAAGAACTGGGTCACATGGGTCTCCTGTCCTCCAAGAACTAGGTCACATAGGCTTCCTGTCCTCTAACAACTGGGTCACATGGTTCTCCTGTCCTCCAAGAACTGGGTCACATGGGCTTCCTGTCCTCCAAGAACTGGGTAACATGGGCTTCCTGTCCTCTAAGAATTGGGTCACATGGGTCTCCTGTCCTCAAAGAACTGGGTCACATGGGCTTCCTGTCTTCCAAGAACTGGGTAACATGGGCTTCCTGTCCTCTAAGAATTGGGTCACATGGGCCTCCTGTCTTGGTGAGTACCCAGCTGTCAGCCTGTTGCTTGTGAGACTGTGTCGGGGTTTTCATTATAACGAATGAGAAGAATAGAGGAAACATCGGACGTCCAACTAACCCCAATTTAGGTCGGGGGTCCACTGGACACCATGATAGGACCATTACACTTGTAAAAACATCTGTCTACAATGAGTTAGTGTCCGCCTCAGGGACCCCTGTTGTCTGAGTATCAGGGTCTCTTTGGATGTTGGCAGCATAAAGGGGCACTCTGGAATTTTACTCTGGATGGGCACTAATTATAGGGGCATTACGAATGGTCACAGTCCATGGGATCAGACTGGATGGTCACTGATGAGTCACTCTGTACAGTCACTCTCTATAGGGGTACTCTGTACAGTCACTCTCTATAGGGGTACTCTGTACAGTCACTCTCTATAGGGGTACTCTGTACAGTCACTCTCTGTAGGGGTACTCTGTACAGTCACTCTCTGTAGGATCTCACGTAGTAGTAATTTAGCAGTATCATGGTGGTAGTAGAAGTAATTTAGTAGTATCATGGTGGTAGTAGTAGTAATTTAGCAGTATCATGGTGGTAGTTGTAGT
Source organism: Hyla sarda (assembly GCF_029499605.1). NCBI lineage: Eukaryota > Metazoa > Chordata > Amphibia > Anura > Hylidae > Hyla > Hyla sarda. The sequence continues at coordinate 620,410,308 of NC_079189.1, forward strand.
AATTTAGCAGTATCATGGTGGTAGTAGAAGTAATTTAGCAGTATCATGGTGGTAGTAGTAATTTAGCAGTATCATGGTGGTAGTAGTAGTAATTTAGCAGTATCATGGTGGTAGTAGTAGTAGTAATTTAGTAGTATCATGGTGGTAGTAGTAGTAATTTAGCAGTATCATGGTGGTAGTAGAAGTAATTTAGTAGTATCATGGTGGTAGTAGTAGTAATTTAGCAGTATCATGGTGGTAGTTGTAGTAATTTAGCAGTATCATGGTGGTAGTAGAAGTAATTTAGCAGTATCATGGTGGTAGTAGTAATTTAGCAGTATCATGGTGGTAGTAGTAGTAGTAATTTAGCAGTATCATGGTGGTAGTAGAAGTAATTTAGTAGTATCATGGTGGTAGTAGTAGTAATTTAGCAGTATCATGGTGGTAGTAGTAGTAATTTAGTAGTATCATGGTGGTAGTAGTAATTTAGCAGTATCATGGTGGTAGTAGAAGTAATTTAGCAGTATCATGGTGGTAGTAGAAGTAATTTAGCAGTATCATGGTGGTAGTAGTAGTAATTTAGCAGTATCATGGTGGTAATAGTAGTAATTTAGCAGTATCATGGTGGTAGTAGTAATTTAGTAGTATCATGGTGGTAGTAGTAGTAGTTTAGTATAATGGTGGTAATAGTAGTCATTTAGCAGTATCATGGTGGTAGTAGTAATTTAGTAGTATCATGGTGGTAGTAGTAGTAGTTTAGTATAATGGTGGTAATAGTAGTCATTTAGTAATATCATGGTGGTGGTAGTAGTAGTAATTTAGCAGTATCATGGTGGTAGTAGTAGTAGTAATTTAGCAGTATCATGGTGGTAGTAGAAGTAATTTAGTAGTATCATGGTGGTAGTAGTAGTAATTTAGCAGTATCATGGTGGTAGTAGTAGTAATTTAGTAGTATCATGGTGGTAGTAGTAGTAGTAATTTAGCAGTATCATGGTGGTAGTAGTAGTAGTAATTTAGCAGTATCATGGTGGTAGTAGAAGTAATTTAGTAGTATCATGGTGGTAGTAGTAGTAATTTAGCAGTATCATGGTGGTAGTAGTAGTAATTTAGTAGTATCATGGTGGTAGTAGTAATTTAGCAGTATCATGGTGGTAGTAGTAGTAATTTAGTAGTATCATGGTGGTAGTAGTAATTTAGCAGTATCATGGTGGTAGTAGTAGTAATTTAGTAGTATCATGGTGGTAGTAGTAGTAATTTAGCAGTATCATGGTGGTAGTAGTAGTAATTTAGTAGTATCATGGTGGTAGTAGTAATTTAGCAGTATCATGGTGGTAGTAGTAGTAATTTAGCAGTATCATGGTGGTAGTAGTAGTAGTTTAGTATAATGGTGGTAATAGTAGTCATTTAGTAGTATCATGGTGGTGGGAGTAGTAATTTAGCAGTATGATGGTGGTAGTAGTAGTAATTTAGCAGTATAATGGTGGTAGTAGCAGTAATTTAGCAGTATCATGGTGGTATTAGCCAGTGGCGTTGCTAGGGTTGGTGTCACCCGGTGCGGTAGAAAATGGTGTCACCCCCATACCTCCCCCCTCCCCCCAGTAAGTTTTTAGCCTGTTGTGACAGACACCACTGTTGTAGCGCATTGTGAGAAATTCCAGTATATTAATCAGATATACCAGCTGCCACAGAATGGGAAAGTGTTAAAGAAGTTTTCACCATTGAAATATACAGCTCCCAGAATTACTTAAAGGGGTACTCCACTGGAAAACATTTACTTTTATATCAACTGGTGCCAGAAAGTTAAACAGATTTTTAAATTACTTCTATTTAAAATTTTAATACTTACAGTACTTATAAGCTGGTGTATGCTCCACAGGAAGTTGTGTAGTTCTTTCCAATCTGACCACAGTGCTATTTGCTGACACCTTGTCCATGTCAGGAACTGTCCAGAGCAGGATTGGTTTGCTATGGGGATTTGCTCCTACTATGGACAGTTCTTGACATGGACAGAGGTGTCAGCACAGAGCACTGTGGTCAGACAGAAAAGAGATTAAAAAAGAAAATAACTTCCTGTGAATCGCTTATACAGCAGATAATAAGTACTGGAAGGAATAAGATTTTTAAATAGAAGTAATTTACAAATCTGTTTAACTTTGTAGCACCAGCTGATTAAAAAAATGTTTTCCAGTAGAGTACCCCTTTGAGCAGTGGTGAGGTTATGCTGGGAGTTGTAGTTTCACTGCCCTAACTATAGAACTGACAAGTGACTACAGCTCTGATGTAGAGAGGAGAATGTACAATGGTATCAGTGACTACAGGTGACGTCTTCTCTATAGTGAGGAGAATACACAATGATATCAGTGATTACAGGTGACGTCTTCTCTATAGTGAGGAGAATGTACAATGGTATCAGTGACTACAGGTGACGTCTTCTCTATAGTGAGGAGAATGTACAATGATATCAGTGACTACAGGTGACGTCTTCTCTATAGAGAGGAGAATACACAATGATATCAGTGACTACAGGTGACGTCTTCTCTATAGTGAGGAGAATACACAATGATATCAGTGATTACAGGTGACGTCTTCTCTATAGTGAGGAGAATGTACAATGATATCAGTGACTACAGGTGACGTCTTCTCTATAGAGAGGAGAATACACAATGATATCAGTGATTACAGGTGACGTCTTCTCTATAGTGAGGAGAATAAACAATGATATCAGTGATTACAGGTGACGTCTTCTCTATAGTGAGGAGAATACACAATGATATCAGTGACTACAGGTGACGTCTTCTCTATAGTGAGGAGAATACACAATGATATCAGTGACTACAGGTGACGTCTTCTCTATAGTGAGGAGAATACACAATGATATCAGTGACTACAGGTGACGTCTTCTCTATAGTGAGGAGAATACGCAATGATATCAGTGACTACAGGTGACGTCTTCTCTATAGTGGGGAGAATACACAATGATATCAGTGACTACAGGTGACGTCTTCTCTATAGTGAGGAGAATACACAATGATATCAGTGACTACAGGTGACGTCTTCTCTATAGTGAGGAGAATACACAATGATATCAGTGATTACAGGTGACGTCTTCTCTATAGTGAGGAGAATACACAATGATATCAGTGATTACAGGTGACGTCTTCTCTATAGTGAGGAGAATACACAATGATATAAGTGACTACAGGTGATGTCTTCTCTATAGTGAGGAGAATACACAGTGATATCAGTGATTACAGGTGACGTCTTCTCTATAGTGAGGAGAATAAACAATGATATCAGTGATTACAGGTGACGTCTTCTCTATAGTGAGGAGAATACACAATGAAATCAGTGACTACAGGTGACGTCTTCTCTATAGTGAGGAGAATACACAATGATATCAGTGACTACAGGTGACGTCTTCTCTATAGTGAGGAGAATACACAATGATATCAGTGATTACAGGTGACGTCTTCTCTATAGTGCGAAGAATATACAATGATATCAGTGATTACAGGTGACATCTTCTCTATAGTGAGGAGAATACACAATGATATCAGTGACTACAGGTGACGTCTTCTCTATAGTGAGGAGAATACACAATGATATCAGTGATTACAGGTGACGTCTTCTCTATAGTGAGGAGAATACACAATGATATCAGTGACTACAGGTGACATCTTCTCTATAGTGAGGAGAATACACAATGATATCAGTGACTACAGGTGAAGTCTTCTCTATAGTGAGGAGAATACACAATGATATCAGTGATTACAGGTGACGTCTTCTCTATAGTGAGGAGAATATACAATGATATCAGTGATTACAGGTGACGTCTTCTCTATAGTGAGGAGAATATACAATGATATCAGTGATTACAGGTGACGTCTTCTCTATAGTGAGGAGAATGTACAATGATATCAGTGATTACAGGTGACGTCTTCTCTATAGTGAGGAGAATATACAATGATATCAGTGACTACAGGTGACGTCTTCTCTATAGTGAGGAGAATACACAATGATATCAGTGATTACAGGTGACGTCTTCTCTATAGTGAGGAGAATATACAATGATATCAGTGATTACAGGTGACGTCTTCTCTATAGTGAGGAGAATACACAATGATATCAGTGACTACAGGTGACGTCTTCTCTATAGTGAGGAGAATGTACAATGATATCAGTGACTACAGGTGACGTCTTCTCTATAGTGAGGAGAATACACAATGATATCAGTGATTACAGGTGACGTCTTCTCTATAGTGAGGAGAATATACAATGATATCAGTGATTACAGGTGACGTCTTCTCTATAGTGAGGAGAATACACAATGATATCAGTGACTACAGGTGACGTCTTCTCTATAGTGAGGAGAATGTACAATGATATCAGTGATTACAGGTGACGTCTTCTCTATAGTGAGGAGAATACACAATGATATCAGTGACTACAGGTGACGTCTTCTCTATAGTGAGGAGAATACACAATGATATCAGTGATTACAGGTGAAGTCTTCTCTATAGTGAGGAGAATACACAATGATATCAGTGACTACAGGTGACGTCTTCTCTATAGTGAGGAGAATACACAATGATATCAGTGATTACAGGTGACGTCTTCTCTATAGTGAGGAGAATACACAATGATATCAGTGACTACAGGTGACGTCTTCTCTATAGTGAGGAGAATACACAATGATATCAGTGACTACAGGTGACATCTTCTCTATAGTCTTCCCTTATCTAATTCAGATGGTACATACCGCCTGGTCCAGCTAAAACTTTTCTCTGCAGAATGTGATGCCCAGGCGTCTCCTCACTATGTCAGCGCATTAACATCCTTTATATGAAAACAAGTATTATTATAAACCTGCCAGACACTGTATCCTCTAAATATAATACTACTATACACTACACTCTTTGATTATAAACCTTCCATACACCGTACCCACTGAATATAATACTACCACACACTGTACATTCTGAATATAATACCATCACATACTGTACCCTCTGAATATAAATCTGCCACATACTGTACCCCTGAATATAATACCGCCACACACTGTACCCACTGAATATAATACTACCACATACTGTGCCCTCTGAATATAATACTACCACAAACTGCGCCCTCTGAATATAATACTACCACAAACTGCGCCCTCTGAATATAATACTACCACAAACTGCGCCCTCTGAATATAATACTACCACAAACTGCGCCCTCTGAATATAATACTACCACAAACTGCGCCCTCTGAATATAAATCTGCCACATACTGTACCCTCTGTATATAAATCTGCCACATACTGTACCCTCTGTATATAAATCTGCCACATACTGTACCCTCTGAAAATAAATAATACTTAGAGATGAGCAAACTACAGTAAATTCAACTCGTCAAACTTCTCGGCTCGGCAGTTGATAACTTTTCCTGCATAAATTAGTTCAGCTTTCCGATGCTCCCGTGGGCTGGAAAAGGTGGATACAGTCCTAGGAGACTCTTTCCTAGGAATGTATCCACCTTTTCCAGCCCACCGGAGCACCTGAAGGCTGAACTAATTTACGCAGGAAAAGTCATCAACTGCCGAGCAGAGAAGTTCGTGACAAATCGAATTTACTGTAAGTTTGCTCATCTCTAATAATACTACCACAAACTGCGCCCTCTGAATATAATACTACCACCCACTGCGCCCTCTGAATATAACATTGCCATACAGTGCACCCTCTGAATATAATACCACAACCGCAGTAACACCCCTCAACATCCGTTAGCTGATGCTATTACCACGGGAGTTTTTTTTTGGTGGTGTTGCTAGTGGATGATGGGGGTGCTACTACTGGGGGGGTGTTGCTGGAGGATGATGAGGGTGCTACTGGCCATCCCCCCTGGCAATATCACCCCCATCATCCATCGGCAGGATCATCCTCCTGGCAGGAGCACCGCCATCATCCACCATCAGGATCTGCTGATGGAGGTGCTGCTGGGGGGGTGTTGCTGGTGGATGATGAGGGTGCTACTGCCAGGGGGGAGCATTAGGTAGGCAGCAGTTCCCCCACATTAGGTAGGTCGCAGTTTCCCCACATTAGGTAGCATCTATTCCCCATATTAGGCAGCATAGATTCCCCACATTTGGTACCAGTTCCCCCACATTAGGTAGGTACCAGTTACCCCACATTAGGTAGCATCTGTTCCCCACATTAGGCAGCATAGATTCCCCACATTTGGTACCAGTTCCCCCACATTAGGTAGGTACCAGTTACCCCACATTAGGTAGCAATTTCCCCACATTAGGTAGCACAGATTCCCCACATTTGGTAGCACAGATTTCCCACATTAGGTAGCACAGATTCCCCACATTAGGTAGCACAGATTCCCCACATTAGGTAGCATAGACTCCCCACATTTGGTAGTAGTTTCCCCACATTAGGCCGCAGGTTCCCTTGCAGGTTCCCCACAATGGGTCAAAGTCTCCCCACAATAGATCGCTGGTTCAACACCCCCCCCCCCCAAAAAAAAAAAAAAAAAAACACATACAACACAGAGAGACACACACACAAACACACACACACAGTCAGAGAGACACACACTCACAGACAGACACACACACAGTCACACACACACACACACACACACAGAGTCGAACAAACACACACAGTCACACACACACTCAGTGAGTCACACACACAGTCACATACACACAGTCCCATACACACAGTAACACACACACAGTCACACACACACAGTCACACACACACTCAGTGAGTCACACACACAGTCACATACACACAGTCACATACACACAGTAACACACACACAGTCACATACACACAGTCACATACACACAGTCACATACACACAGTCACACACACACACAGTCACACACACACAGTCACATACACACAGTCACATACACACAGTAACACACACACAGTCACACACACACAGTCACACACACACTCAGTGAGTCACACACACAGTCACATACACACAGTCACATACACACAGTAACACACACACAGTCACATACACACAGTCACATACACACAGTAACACACACACAGTCACACACACAGTCACATACACACAGTCACATACACACAGTAACACACACACAGTCACATACACACAGTCACACACACACAGTCACACACACACAGTCACATACACACAGTCACATACACACAGTAACACACACACAGTCACATACACACAGTCACATACACACAGTAACACACACACAGTCACATACACACAGTCACATACACACAGTAACACACACACAGTCACACACACAGTCACATACACACAGTCACATACACACAGTAACACACACACAGTCACATACACACAGTAACACACACACAGTCACATACACACAGTCACATACACACAGTCACATACACACAGTCACATACACACAGTCACATACACACAGTAACACACACACAGTCACATACACACAGTCACATACACACAGTCACATACACACAGTAACACACACACAGTCACATACACACAGTCACATACACACAGTCACATACACACAGTAACACACACACAGTCACATACACACAGTCACATACACACAGTAACACACACACAGTCACATACACACAGTCACATACACACAGTAACACACACACAGTCACACACACAGTCACATACACACAGTCACATACACACAGTAACACACACACAGTCACATACACACAGTAACACACACACAGTCACATACACACAGTAACACACACACAGTCACATACACACAGTCACATACACACAGTAACACACACACAGTCACACACACACAGTCACATACACACAGTCACATACACACAGTAACACACACACAGTCACATACACACAGTCACATACACACAGTCACATACACACAGTAACACACACACAGTCACATACACACAGTCACACACACACAGTCACACACACACAGTCACATACACACAGTAACACACACACAGTAACACACACACAGTCACATACACACAGTAACACACACACAGTCACACACACACAGTCACATACACACAGTAACACACACACAGTCACACACACACAGTCACATACACACAGTCACATACACACAGTAACACACACACAGTCACACACACACAGTCACATACACACAGTAACACACACACAGTCACACACACACAGTCACATACACACAGTCACATACACACAGTCACATACACACAGTAACACACACACAGTCACATACACACAGTCACATACACACAGTAACACACACACAGTCACACACACAGTCACATACACACAGTCACATACACACAGTAACACACACACAGTCACATACACACAGTAACACACACACAGTCACATACACACAGTCACATACACACAGTCACATACACACAGTAACACACACACAGTCACATACACACAGTCACATACACACAGTCACATACACACAGTCACATACACACAGTAACACACACACAGTAACACACACACAGTCACATACACACAGTAACACACACACAGTCACATACACACAGTCACACACACACAGTCACATACACACAGTCACATACACACAGTAACACACACACAGTCACACACACACAGTCACATACACACAGTCACATACACACAGTAACACACACACAGTCACATACACACAGTCACATACACACAGTAACACACACACAGTCACATACACACAGTCACACACACACAGTCACACACACACAGTAACATACACACAGTAACACACACACAGTAACACACACACAGTCACATACACACAGTAACACACACACAGTCACACACACACAGTCACATACACACAGTAACACACACACAGTCACACACACACAGTCACATACACACAGTCACATACACACAGTAACACACACGCAGTCACACACACACAGTCACATACACACAGTCACATACACACAGTAACACACACACAGTCACACACACACAGTCACATACACACAGTCACATACACACAGTAACACACACACAGTAACACACACAGTCACATACACACAGTCACATACACACAGTCACATACACACAGTCACATACACACAGTCACATACACACAGTAACACACACACAGTCACATACACACAGTCACATACACACAGTAACACACACAGTCACATACACACAGTCACACACACACAGTCACACACACACAGTCACATACACACAGTAACACACACACAGTCACACACACACAGTCACACACACACAGTCACATACACACAGTAACACACACACAGTCACATACACACAGTCACATACACACAGTCACATACACACAGTAACACACACACAGTCACACACACAGTCACATACACACAGTCACATACACACAGTCACATACACACAGTAACACACACACAGTAACACACACACAGTCACATACACACAGTCACATACACACAGTAACACACACACAGTCACATACACACAGTAACACACACACAGTCACATACACACAGTAACACACACAGTCACATACACACAGTCACATACACACAGTAACACACACAGTCACATACACACAGTCACATACACACAGTCACACACACACAGTCACATACACACAGTCACATACACACAGTCACATACACACAGTAACACACACACAGTCACATACACAGTCACATACACACAGTCACATACACACAGTCACATACACACAGTAACACACACACAGTCACATACACACAGTAACACACACACAGTCACACACACACAGTCACATACACACAGTCACACACACACAGTCACATACACACAGTCACATACACACAGTAACACACACACAGTAACACACACACAGTCACATACACACAGTCACATACACACAGTCACATACACACAGTAACACACACACAGTCACATACACACAGTCACATACACACAGTCACATACACACAGTAACACACACACAGTCACATACACACAGTAACACACACACAGTCACATACACACAGTAACACACACACACAGTCACATACACACAGTAACACACACACAGTCACATACACACAGTAACACACACACAGTCACATACACACAGTAACACACACACAGTCACACACACACAGTCACACACACACAGTCACACACACAGTCACATACACACAGTCACACACACACAGTCACACACACACAGTCACATACACACAGTAACACACACACAGTCACACACACACAGTCACATACACACAGTAACACACACACAGTCACATACACACAGTAACACACACACACAGTCACATACACACAGTAACACACACACAGTCACATACACACAGTCACATACACACAGTCACACACACACAGTCACACACACAGTCACATACACACAGTCACATACACACAGTCACATACACACAGTCACACACACACAGTCACATACACACAGTAACACACACACAGTCACATACACAGTCACATACACACAGTCACATACACACAGTCACATACACACAGTAACACACACACAGTCACATACACACAGTAACACACACACAGTCACACACACACAGTCACATACACACAGTCACACACACACAGTCACACACACAGTCACACACACACAGTCACATACACACAGTAACACACACACAGTCACACACACACAGTCACATACACACAGTCACACACACACAGTCACATACACAGTCACATACACACAGTCACATACACACAGTAACACACACACAGTCACATACACAGTCACATACACACAGTCACATACACACAGTCACATACACACAGTCACATACACACAGTAACACACACACAGTCACATACACACAGTCACACACACACAGTCACATACACACAGTCACATACACACAGTCACATACACACAGTCACATACACACAGTCACATACACACAGTCACATACACACAGTCACACACACACAGTCACATACACACAGTCACACACACACAGTCACATACACACAGTAACACACACACAGTAACACACACACAGTCACATACACACAGTCACATACACACAGTAACACACACACAGTCACACACACACAGTCACATACACAGTCACACAGTCACACACACAAGCATAGATAAAGACAGACAGAGAGACAGACACACACACTCACCCATCCAGCGCAGCGATCCTTCTCACCAGGCGCCGTGCGAGTGATGTAACTGACGTCCTCCTGCGCGGCCATGCGGTGTGACGTCAGGCCGGCGCAGACGTGGGAGCGGAGGCCGGGCACAATGCTGGTGAAGGTGAGGGGGGTTGTGATGACGGACGGGCGTACAGTGCAGGTGAAAGAGGGGGGTTGCTGACGGACGGGCGCACCGCACACACAGCGGGGGTGTCGGTGTAGCTGGGGAGGGGGGGGGGGGGGCTGCGGAATGTCTTGGTGTCACCCCATTAGGTTGGTGTCACCCGGTGCGGGCCGCACCCCCCGCACCCGGGTCGCAACGCCACTGGTAGTAGCAGTAATTTAGCAGTATCATGGTGGTGGTAGAAATTTAGTAGTATCATGGTGGTAGTAGTAATTTAGTTGTATCATGGTGGTAGTAGTAGTAGTTTAGTATAATGGTGGTGGTAGTAGTAGTCATTTAGCAGTATCATGGTGGTGGTAGTAGTAATTTAGTAGTATCATGGTGGTAGTAGTAGTAATTTAGTAGTATCATGGTGGTAGTATTAGTGATTTAGCAGTATCATGGTGGTAGTAGTAGTAATTTAGCAGTATCATGGTGGCAGTAGTAGTAATTTAGCAGTATCATGGTGGCAGTAGTAGTAATTTAGCAGTATCATGGTGGCAGTAGCAGTAATTTAGCAGTATCATGGTGGCAGTAGTAGTAATTTAGTAGTATCATGGTGGTAGTAGTAATTTAGCAGTATCATGGTGGCAGTAGCAGTAATTTAGCAGTATCATGGTGGTAGTAGTAGTAATTTAGTAGTATCATGGTGGTAGTAGTAATTTAGCAGTATCATGGTGGTGGTAGTAGTAGTAATTTAGCAGTATCATGGTGGTAGTAGTAATTTAGTTGTATCATGGTGGTAGTAGTAGTAGTTTAGTATAATGGTGGTGGTAGTAGTAGTCATTTAGCAGTATCATGGTGGTGGTAGTAGTAATTTAGTAGTATCATGGTGGTAGTATTAGTGATTTAGCAGTATCATGGTGGTAGTAGAAGTAATTTAGCAGTATCATGGTGGTAGTAGTAGTAATTTAGCAGTATCATGGTGGCAGTAGCAGTAATTTAGCAGTATCATGGTGGTAGTAGTAGTAATTTAGCAGTATCATGGTGGTAGTAGCAGTAATTTAGCAGTATCATGGTGGCAGTAGTAGTAATTTAGTAGTATCATGGTGGTAGTAGTAGTAATTTAGCAGTATCGTGGTGGTGGTAGTAGTAGTAATTTAGTAGTATCATGGTGGTAGTAGTAGTAATTTAGCAGTATCATGGTGGCAGTAGTAGTAATTTAGCAGTATCATGGTGGCAGTAGTAGTAATTTAGTAGTATCATGGTGGTAGTAGTAGTAATTTAGTAGTATCATGGTGGTAGTAGTAGTAGTTTAGTATAATGGTGGTGGTAGTAGTAATTTAGTAGTATCATGGTGGTAGTAGTAGTAATTTAGCAGTATCATGGTGGTAGTAGCAGTAATTTAGCAGTATCATGGTGGCAGTAGTAGTAATTTAGTAGTATCATGGTGGTAGAAGTAGTAATTTAGCAGTATCATGGTGGTAGTAGTAGTAATTTAGCAGTATCATGGTGGTAGTAGTAGTAATTTAGCAGTATCATGGTGGTAGTAGTAGTAATTTAGTAGTATCATGGTGGTAGTAGTAGTAATTTAGTAGAATCATGGTGGTAGTAGTAGTAATTTAGTAGAATCATGGTGGTAGTAGTAGTAATTTAGTAGTGAATTCGGGTAGAAAAACAGACATAGCGCACATCTACAATCTTGTATAATGATCTAATTGCTTCTCAGCACAATATCAAAAACTAACAGGTTGTTATTATACATTTTTGATCAAAAAGTACAAGCCCACTCGCCACGTCAAGGCCACCTATCCAGAGTGGGTCCCTAACGTCCCCCTCAGCCCAAACCTATATAAGTAGTAGTTAGCTACACCTGGGTCATTTCTTTCCTAGCTGCCTCCCAGTCTGACTGGGAGAGCATGGTAAGTGAGCCATTACACCCTGTTCACACTGGTGTGGTGCTGTGCGGTGTCCGTTACTGCCGTGGCGCCGTGTCTGCGGGGGGGGGGGGTGCGGCCCATAGACTGGTTTGAGTGGCATTGGGGCCGCTCTGCTAGTGGGTCGTTCCCCCCCCTGTGGGCATTGGTGTCGCGGCGGTGGTGGTCGCCGCCCGGTGCTGCAACATTTTATGCTAGGGACGTTAGGGACCCACTCTGGATAAGTGGCCTTGACGTGGCGAGTGGGCTTGTACTTTTTGATCAAAAATGTATAATAACAACCTGTTAGTTTTTGATATTATGCTGAGAAGCAATCAGATCATTATACAAGATTGTAGATGTGCGACCATGTCTGTTTTTCTACCCGAATTCACACAGTAATTTAGCAGTATCATGGTGGTAGTAGTAGTAATTTTAGTAGTATCATGGTGGTGATAGTAGAAATTTAGCAGTATCATGGTGGTGGTAGTAGTAAGTTAGCAGTATCATGGTGGTAGTGGTAGTAATTTTAGTAGTATCATGGTGGTGATAGTAGTAAGTTAGCAGTGTCATGGTGGCAGTAGTAGTAGTTTAGAAGTATCATGGTGGTAGTAGTAGTAATTTAGTAGTATCATGGTGGTAGTAGTAGTAGTAATATAGCAGTGTCATGGTGGCAGTAGCAGTAATTTAGTAGTATCATGGTGGCAGTAGTAGTAATTTTAGTAGTATCATGGTGGTGATAGTAGAAATGTAACAGTATCATGGTGGTGGTAGTAGTAAGTTAGCAGTATCATGGTGGGAGTAGCAGTAATTTAGCAGTATCATGGTGGTAGTAGTAGTAGTAATTTAGTAGTATAACGGTGGTGGTAGTAGTAGTAATTTAGTAGTATCATGGTAGTAGTAGTAATTTAGTAGTATCATGGTAGTGGTAGTAGTAGTAATTTAGCAGTATCATGGTGGTGGTAGTAGTAGTAATTTAGCAGTATCATGGTGGTAGTAGTAATTTAGTTGTATCATGGTGGTAGTAGTAGTAGTTTAGTATAATGGTGGTGGTAGTAGTAGTCATTTAGCAGTATCATGGTGGTGGTAGTAGTAATTTAGTAGTATCATGGTGGTAGTATTAGTGATTTAGCAGTATCATGGTGGTAGTAGTAGTAATTTAGCAGTATCATGGTGGCAGTAGTAGTAATTTAGCAGTATCATGGTGGCAGTAGTAGTAATTTAGCAGTATCATGGTGGCAGTAGCAGTAATTTAGCAGTATCATGGTGGCAGTAGTAGTAATTTAGTAGAATCATGGTGGTAGTAGTAGTAATTTAGTAGTATCATGGTGGTAGTAGTAGTAGTTTAGTATAATGGTGGTGGTAGTAGTAATTTAGTAGTATCATGGTGGTAGTAGTAGTAATTTAGCAGTATCATGGTGGTAGTAGCAGTAATTTAGCAGTATCATGGTGGCAGTAGTAGTAATTTAGTAGTATCATGGTGGTAGAAGTAGTAATTTAGCAGTATCATGGTGGTAGTAGTAGTAATTTAGCAGTATCATGGTGGTAGTAGTAGTAATTTAGCAGTATCATGGTGGTAGTAGTAGTAATTTAGTAGTATCATGGTGGTAGTAGTAGTAATTTAGTAGAATCATGGTGGTAGTAGTAGTAATTTAGTAGAATCATGGTGGTAGTAGTAGTAATTTAGTAGTGAATTCGGGTAGAAAAACAGACATAGCGCACATCTACAATCTTGTATAATGATCTAATTGCTTCTCAGCACAATATCAAAAACTAACAGGTTGTTATTATACATTTTTGATCAAAAAGTACAAGCCCACTCGCCACGTCAAGGCCACCTATCCAGAGTGGGTCCCTAACGTCCCCCTCAGCCCAAACCTATATAAGTAGTAGTTAGCTACACCTGGGTCATTTCTTTCCTAGCTGCCTCCCAGTCTGACTGGGAGAGCATGGTAAGTGAGCCATTACACCCTGTTCACACTGGTGTGGTGCTGTGCGGTGTCCGTTACTGCCGTGGCGCCGTGTCTGCGGGGGGGGGGGTGCGGCCCATAGACTGGTTTGAGTGGCATTGGGGCCGCTCTGCTAGTGGGTCGTTCCCCCCCCTGTGGGCATTGGTGTCGCGGCGGTGGTGGTCGCCGCCCGGTGCTGCAACATTTTATGCTAGGGACGTTAGGGACCCACTCTGGATAAGTGGCCTTGACGTGGCGAGTGGGCTTGTACTTTTTGATCAAAAATGTATAATAACAACCTGTTAGTTTTTGATATTATGCTGAGAAGCAATCAGATCAATATACAAGATTGTAGATGTGCGACCATGTCTGTTTTTCTACCCGAATTCACACAGTAATTTAGCAGTATCATGGTGGTAGTAGTAGTAATTTTAGTAGTATCATGGTGGTGATAGTAGAAATTTAGCAGTATCATGGTGGTGGTAGTAGTAAGTTAGCAGTATCATGGTGGTAGTGGTAGTAATTTTAGTAGTATCATGGTGGTGATAGTAGTAAGTTAGCAGTGTCATGGTGGCAGTAGTAGTAGTTTAGAAGTATCATGGTGGTAGTAGTAGTAATTTAGTAGTATCATGGTGGTAGTAGTAGTAGTAATATAGCAGTGTCATGGTGGCAGTAGCAGTAATTTAGTAGTATCATGGTGGCAGTAGTAGTAATTTTAGTAGTATCATGGTGGTGATAGTAGAAATGTAACAGTATCATGGTGGTGGTAGTAGTAAGTTAGCAGTATCATGGTGGGAGTAGCAGTAATTTAGCAGTATCATGGTGGTAGTAGTAGTAGTAATTTAGTAGTATAACGGTGGTGGTAGTAGTAGTAATTTAGTAGTATCATGGTAGTAGTAGTAATTTAGTAGTATCATGGTAGTGGTAGTAGTAGTAATTTAGCAGTATCATGGTGGTGGTAGTAGTAGTAATTTAGCAGTATCATGGTGGTAGTAGTAATTTAGTTGTATCATGGTGGTAGTAGTAGTAGTTTAGTATAATGGTGGTGGTAGTAGTAGTCATTTAGCAGTATCATGGTGGTGGTAGTAGTAATTTAGTAGTATCATGGTGGTAGTATTAGTGATTTAGCAGTATCATGGTGGTAGTAGTAGTAATTTAGCAGTATCATGGTGGCAGTAGTAGTAATTTAGCAGTATCATGGTGGCAGTAGTAGTAATTTAGCAGTATCATGGTGGCAGTAGCAGTAATTTAGCAGTATCATGGTGGCAGTAGTAGTAATTTAGTAGTATCATGGTGGTAGTAGTAATTTAGCAGTATCATGGTGGCAGTAGCAGTAATTTAGCAGTATCATGGTGGTAGTAGTAGTAATTTAGTAGTATCATGGTGGTAGTAGTAATTTAGCAGTATCATGGTGGTGGTAGTAGTAGTAATTTAGCAGTATCATGGTGGTAGTAGTAATTTAGTTGTATCATGGTGGTAGTAGTAGTAGTTTAGTATAATGGTGGTGGTAGTAGTAGTCATTTAGCAGTATCATGGTGGTGGTAGTAGTAATTTAGTAGTATCATGGTGGTAGTATTAGTGATTTAGCAGTATCATGGTGGTAGTAGAAGTAATTTAGCAGTATCATGGTGGTAGTAGTAGTAATTTAGCAGTATCATGGTGGCAGTAGCAGTAATTTAGCAGTATCATGGTGGTAGTAGTAGTAATTTAGCAGTATCATGGTGGTAGTAGCAGTAATTTAGCAGTATCATGGTGGCAGTAGTAGTAATTTAGTAGTATCATGGTGGTAGTAGTAGTAATTTAGCAGTATCATGGTGGTAGTAGTAGTAATTTAGCAGTATCATGGTGGCAGTAGTAGTAATTTAGCAGTATCATGGTGGTAGTAGTAGTAATTTAGTAGTATCATGGTGGTAGTAGTAGTAATTTAGTAGAATCATGGTGGTAGTAGTAGTAATTTAGTAGAATCATGGTGGTAGTAGTAGTAATTTAGTAGTGAATTCGGGTAGAAAAACAGACATGGTCGCACATCTACAATCTTGTATAATGATCTAATTGCTTCTCAGCACAATATCAAAAACTAACAGGTTGTTATTATACATTTTTGATCAAAAAGTACAAGCCCACTCGCCACGTCAAGGCCACCTATCCAGAGTGGGTCCCTAACGTCCCCCTCAGCCCAAACCTATATAAGTAGTAGTTAGCTACACCTGGGTCATTTCTTTCCTAGCTGCCTCCCAGTCTGACTGGGAGAGTATGGTAAGTGAGCCATTACACCCTGTTCACACTGGTGTGGTGCTGTGCGGTGTCCGTTACTGCCGTGGCGCCGTGTCTGCGGGGGGGGGGGGTGCGGCCCATAGACTGGTTTGAGTGGCATTGGGGCCGCTCTGCTAGTGGGTCGTTCCCCCCCCTGTGGGCATTGGTGTCGCGGCGGTGGTGGTCGCCGCCCGGTGCTGCAACATTTTATGCTAGGGACGTTAGGGACCCACTCTGGATAAGTGGCCTTGACGTGGCGAGTGGGCTTGTACTTTTTGATCAAAAATGTATAATAACAACCTGTTAGTTTTTGATATTATGCTGAGAAGCAATCAGATCAATATACAAGATTGTAGATGTGCGACCATGTCTGTTTTTCTACCCGAATTCACACAGTAATTTAGCAGTATCATGGTGGTAGTAGTAGTAGTTTAGAAGTATCATGGTGGTAGTAGTAGTAGTAATTTAGTAGTATCATGGTGGCAGTAGTAGTAATTTTAGTAGTATCATGGTGGTGATAGTAGAAATTTAGCAGTATCATGGTGGTGGTAGTAGTAAGTTAGCAGTATCATGGTGGTAGTGGTAGTAATTTTAGTAGTATCATGGTGGTGATAGTAGAAATTTAACAGTATCATGGTGGTGGTAGTAGTAATATAGCAGTGTCATGGTGGCAGTAGTAGTAGTTTAGAAGTATCATGGTGGAAGTAGTAGTAATTTAGTAGTATCATGGTGGTGATAGTAGAAATTTAACAGTATCATGGTGGTGGTAGTAGTAAGTTAGCAGTATCATGGTGGCAGTAGTAGTAATTTAGTAGTATCATGGTGGTAGTAGTAGTAATTTAGCAGTATCATGGTGGTAGTAGTAGTAATTTAGCAGTATCGTGGTGGTGGTAGTAGTAGTAATTTAGCAGTATCGTGGTGGTAGTAGTAGTAATTTAGCAGTATCGTGGTGGTAGTAGTAGTAATTTAGTAGTATCATGGTGGTAGTAGTAATTTAGCAGTATCATGGTGGTAGTAGTAGTAATTTAGTAGTATCATGGTGGTAGTAGTAGTAATTTAGCAGTATCATGGTGGTAGTAGTAGTAATTTAGTAGTATCATGGTGGTGGTAGTAGTAATTTAGTAGTATCATGGTGGTGGTAGTAGTAATTTAGTAGTATCATGGTGGTGGTAGTAGTAATTTAGTAGTATCATGGTGGTTGTAGTAATTTAGCAGTATCATGGTGGTAGTAGTAATTTAGCAGTATCATGGTGGTAGTAGTAGTAATTTAGTAGTATCATGGTGGTAGTAGTAGTAATTTAGCAGTATCATGGTGGTAGTAGTAGTAATTTAGCAGTATCATGGTGGTAGTAGTAGTAATTTAGCAGTATCATGGTGGTAGTAGTAGTAATTTAGTAGTATCATGGTGGTATTAGTAATTTAGCAGTATCATGGTGGTAGTATTAGTAATTTAGTAGTATCATGGTGGTAGTAGTAGTAATTTAGTAGTATCATGGTGGTAGTAGTAGTAATTTAGTAGTATCATGGTGGTGGTAGTAGTAATTTAGCAGTATCATGGTGGTAGTAGTAGTAATTTAGTAGTATCATGGTGGTAGTAGTAGTAATTTAGTAGTATCATGGTGGTAGTAGTAGTAATTTAGTAGTATCATGGTGGTGGTAGTAGTAATTTAGCAGTATCATGTTGGTAGTAGTAGTAATTTAGTAGTATCATGGTGGTAGTAGTAGTAATTTAGCAGTATCATGGTGGTAGTAGTAGTAATTTAGCAGTATCATGGTGGTAGTAGTAGTAGTTTAGAAGTATCATGGTGGTAGTAGTAGTAGTAATATAGCAGTGTCATGGTGGCAGTAGCAGTAATTTAGTAGTATCATGGTGGCAGTAGTAGTAATTTTAGTAGTATCATGGTGGTGATAGTAGAAATTTAACAGTATCATGGTGGTGGTAGTAGTAAGTTAGCAGTATCATGGTGGTAGTAGTAGTAATTTTAGTAGTATCATGGTGGTGATAGTAGAAATTTAACAGTATCATGGTGGTGGTAGTAGTAAGTTAGCAGTATCATGGTGGTAGTGGTAGTAATTTTAGTAGTATCATGGTGGTGATAGTAGAAATTTAACAGTATCATGGTGGTGGTAGTAGTAAGTTAGCAGTATCATGGTGGTAGTAGTAGTAATATAGCAGTGTCATGGTGGCAGTAGTAGTAGTTTAGAAGTATCATGGTGGTAGTAGTAGTAGTAATATAGCAGTGTCATGGTGGCAGTAGCAGTAATTTAGTAGTATCATGGTGGCAGTAGTAGTAATTTTAGTAGTATCATGGTGGCAGTAGTAGTAATTTTAGTAGTATCATGGTGGTGATAGTAGAAATTTAACAGTATCATGGTGGTGGTAGTAGTAAGTTAGCAGTATCATGGTGGCAGTAGTAGTAATTTAGTAGTATCATGGTGGTAGTAGTAATAATTTAGTAGTATCATGGTGGTAGTAGTAGTAATTTAGCAGTATCATGGTGGTAGTAGTAGTAATTTAGCAGTATCGTGGTGGTGGTAGTAGTAGTAATTTAGCAGTATCGTGGTGGTAGTAGTAGTAATTTAGTAGTATCATGGTGGTGGTAGTAGTAATTTAGTAGTATCATGGTGGCAGTAGTAGTAATTTAGCAGTATCATGGTGGTAGTAGTAGTAATTTAGTAGTATCATGGTGGTAGTAGTAGTAATTTAGCAGTATCATGGTGGTAGTAGTAGTAATTTAGTAGTATCATGGTGGTGGTAGTAGTAATTTAGTAGTATCATGGTGGTTGTAGTAATTTAGCAGTATCATGGTGGTAGTAGTAATTTAGCAGTATCATGGTGGTAGTAGTAGTAATTTAGTAGTATCATGGTGGTAGTAGTAGTAGTAGTAATTTAGTAGTATCATGGTAGTGGTAGTAGTAGTAATTTAGCAGTATCATGGTGGTAGTAGTAGTAATTTAGTAGTATCATGGTGGTAGTAGTAGTAGTAGTAATTTAGTAGTATCATGGTAGTGGTAGTAGTAGTAATTTAGCAGTATCATGGTGGTAGTAGTAGTAATTTAGCAGTATCATGGTGGTAGTAGTAGTAATTTAGCAGTATCATGGTGGTAGTAGTAGTAATTTAGCAGTATCATGGTGGTAGTAGTAGTAATTTAGCAGTATCATGGTGGTAGTATTAGTAATTTAGTAGTATCATGGTGGTAGTAGTAGTAATTTAGTAGTATCATGGTGGTAGTAGTAATTTAGCAGTATCATGGTGGTAGTAGTAGTAATTTAGTAGTATCATGGTGGTAGTAGTAGTAATTTAGTAGTATCATGGTGGTAGTAGTAGTAATTTAGCAGTATCATGTTGGTAGTAGTAGTAATTTAGTAGTATCATGGTGGTAGTAGTAGTAATTTAGCAGTATCATGGTGGTAGTAGTAGTAATTTAGCAGTATCATGGTGGTAGTAGTAGTAGTTTAGAAGTATCATGGTGGTAGTAGTAGTAGTAATATAGCAGTGTCATGGTGGCAGTAGCAGTAATTTAGTAGTATCATGGTGGCAGTAGTAGTAATTTTAGTAGTATCATGGTGGTGATAGTAGAAATTTAACAGTATCATGGTGGTGGTAGTAGTAAGTTAGCAGTATCATGGTGGTAGTAGTAGTAATTTTAGTAGTATCATGGTGGTGATAGTAGAAATTTAACAGTATCATGGTGGTGGTAGTAGTAAGTTAGCAGTATCATGGTGGCAGTAGTAGTAATTTAGTAGTATCATGGTGGTAGTAGTAATAATTTAGTAGTATCATGGTGGTAGTAGTAGTAATTTAGCAGTATCATGGTGGTAGTAGTAGTAATTTAGCAGTATCGTGGTGGTGGTAGTAGTAGTAATTTAGCAGTATCGTGGTGGTAGTAGTAGTAATTTAGCAGTATCATGGTGGTAGTAGTAGTAATTTAGTAGTATCATGGTGGTAGTAGTAGTAATTTAGCAGTATCATGGTGGTAGTAGTAGTAATTTAGTAGTATCATGGTGGTGGTAGTAGTAATTTAGTAGTATCATGGTGGTTGTAGTAATTTAGCAGTATCATGGTGGTAGTAGTAATTTAGCAGTATCATGGTGGTAGTAGTAGTAATTTAGTAGTATCATGGTGGTAGTAGTAGTAGTAGTAATTTAGTAGTATCATGGTAGTGGTAGTAGTAGTAATTTAGCAGTATCATGGTGGTAGTAGTAGTAATTTAGTAGTATCATGGTGGTAGTAGTAGTAGTAGTAATTTAGTAGTATCATGGTAGTGGTAGTAGTAGTAATTTAGCAGTATCATGGTGGTAGTAGTAGTAATTTACCAGTATCATGGTGGTAGTAGTAGTAATTTAGCAGTATCATGGTGGTAGTATTAGTAATTTAGCAGTATCATGGTGGTAGTAGTAGTAATTTAGTAGTATCATGGTGGTATTAGTAATTTAGCAGTATCATGGTGGTAGTAGTAGTAATTTAGTAGTATCATGGTGGTATTAGTAATTTAGTAGTATCATGGTGGTAGTAGTAGTAATTTAGTAGTATCATGGTGGTATTAGTAATTTAGTAGTATCATGGTGGTAGTAGTAGTAATTTAGTAGTATCATGGTGGTAGTAGTAGTAATTTAGTAGTATCATGGTGGTAGTAGTAGTAATTTAGTAGTATCATGGTGGTGGTAGTAGTAATTTAGCAGTATCATGTTGGTAGTAGTAGTAATTTAGTAGTATCATGGTGGTAGTAGTAGTAATTTAGTAGTATCATGGTGGTAGTAGTAGTAATTTAGCAGTATCATGGTGGTAGTAGTAGTAATTTAGTAGTATCATGGTGGTAGTAGTAGTAATTTAGCAGTATAATGGCGGTAGTAGTAGTAATTTAGTAGTATCATGGTGGTAGTAGTAGTAATTTAGCAGTATCATGGTGGTAGTAGAAGTAGTTTAGAAGTATCATGGTGGTAGTAGTAGTAGTAATATAGCAGTGTCATGGTGGCAGTAGTAGTAATTTAGTAGTATCATGGTGGCAGTAGTAGTAATTTTAGTAGTATCATGGTGGTGATAGTAGAAATTTAACAGTATCATGGTGGTGGTAGTAGTAAGTTAGCAGTATCATGGTGGTAGTAGTAGTAATTTTAGTAGTATCATGGTGGTGATAGTAGAAATTTAACAGTATCATGGTGGTGGTAGTAGTAATATAGCAGTGTCATGGTGGCAGTAGTAGTAGTTTAGAAGTATCATGGTGGTAGTAGTAGTAATTTAGTAGTATCATGGTGGTAGTAGTAGTAGTAATATAGCAGTGTCATGGTGGCAGTAGCAGTAATTTAGTAGTATCATGGTGGCAGTAGTAGTAATTTTAGTAGTATCATGGTGGTGATAGTAGAAATTTAACAGTATCATGGTGGTGGTAGTAGTAAGTTAGCAGTATCATGGTGGCAGTAGTAGTAATTTAGTAGTATCATGGTGGTAGTAGTAGAAATTTAGCAGTATCATGGTGGTAGTAGTAGTAATTTAGCAGTATCATGGTGGTAGTAGTAGTAATTTAGCAGTATCATGGTGGTAGTATTAGTAATTTAGCAGTATCATGGTGGTAGTAGTAGTAATTTAGTAGTATCATGGTGGTATTAGTAATTTAGCAGTATCATGGTGGTAGTAGTAGTAATTTAGTAGTATCATGGTGGTATTAGTAATTTAGTAGTATCATGGTGGTAGTAGTAGTAATTTAGTAGTATCATGGTGGTATTAGTAATTTAGTAGTATCATGGTGGTAGTAGTAGTAATTTAGTAGTATCATGGTGGTAGTAGTAGTAATTTAGTAGTATCATGGTGGTAGTAGTAGTAATTTAGTAGTATCATGGTGGTGGTAGTAGTAATTTAGCAGTATCATGTTGGTAGTAGTAGTAATTTAGTAGTATCATGGTGGTAGTAGTAGTAATTTAGTAGTATCATGGTGGTAGTAGTAGTAATTTAGCAGTATCATGGTGGTAGTAGTAGTAATTTAGCAGTATCATGGTGGTAGTAGTAGTAATTTAGTAGTATGATGGTGGTGGTAGTAGCAATTTAGCAGTATAATGGCGGTAGTAGTAGTAATTTAGTAGTATCATGGTGGTAGTAGTAGTAATTTAGCAGTATCATGGTGGTAGTAGTAGTAGTTTAGAAGTATCATGGTGGTAGTAGTAGTAGTAATATAGCAGTGTCATGGTGGCAGTAGTAGTAATTTAGTAGTATCATGGTGGCAGTAGTAGTAATTTTAGTAGTATCATGGTGGTGATAGTAGAATTTTAACAGTATCATGGTGGTAGTAGTAGTAATTTTAGTAGTATCATGGTGGTGATAGTAGAAATTTAACAGTATCATGGTGGTGGTAGTAGTAAGTTAGCAGTATCATGGTGGTAGTGGTAGTAATTTTAGTAGTATCATGGTGGTGATAGTAGAAATTTAACAGTATCATGGTGGTGGTAGTAGTAAGTTAGCAGTATCATGGTGGTAGTGGTAGTAATTTTAGTAGTATCATGGTGGTGATAGTAGAAATTTAACAGTATCATGGTGGTGGTAGTAGTAATATAGCAGTGTCATGGTGGCAGTAGTAGTAGTTTAGAAGTATCATGGTGGTAGTAGTAGTAATTTAGTAGTATCATGGTGGTAGTAGTAGTAGTAATATAGCAGTGTCATGGTGGCAGTAGCAGTAATTTTGTAGTATCATGGTGGCAGTAGTAGTAATTTTAGTAGTATCATGGTGGTGATAGTAGAAATGTAACAGTATCATGGTGGTGGTAGTAGTAAGTTAGCAGTATCATGGTGGCAGTAGTAGTAATTTAGTAGTATCATGGTGGTAGTAGTAGAAATTTAGCAGTATCATGGTGGTAGTAGTAGTAATTTAGCAGTATCATGGTGGTAGTAGTAGTAATTTAGCAGTATCATGGTGGTAGTAGTAATTTAGCAGTATCATGGTGGTAGTAGTAGTAATTTAGTAGTATCATGGTGGTAGTAGTAGTAATTTAGCAGTATCATGGTAGTAGTAATAATTTAGTAGTATCATGGTTTTGGTGGTGGTAGTAGTAATAGTAGTAATTTAGTAGTATCATGGTGGTAGTAGTAGTAATTTAGCAGTATCATGGTGGTAGTAGTGGTAATTTAGCAGTATCATGGTGGTAGTAGTAATTTAGCAGTATCATAGTGGTAGTAGTAGTAATTTAGCAGTATCATGGTGGTAGTAGAAGTAATTTAGCAGTACCATGGTGGTAGTAGTAGTAAATTAGTAGTATCATGGTGGTAGTAGTAGTAGTAATTTAGTAGTGTCATGGTGGTAGTAGTAGTAATTTAGTAGTATCATGGTGGTAGTAGTAGTAGTAGTAGTAGTAATTTAGTAGTGTCATGGTGGTAGTAGTAGTAATTTAGCAGTATCATGGTGGTAGTAGTAGTAATTTAGCAGTATCATGGTGGTAGTAGTAGTAATTTAGTAGTATCATGGTGGTAGTAGTAGTAATTTAGCAGTATCATGGTGGTAGTAGTAGTAATTTAGTAGTATCATGGTGGTAGTAGTAGTAATTTAGCAGTATCATGGTGGTAGTAATAATTTAGTAGTATCATGGTGGTAGTAGTAGTAATTTAGCAGTATCATGGTGGTAGTAATAATTTAGCAGTATCATGGTGGTAGTAGTAGTAATTTAGTAGTATCATGGTGGTAGTAGTAGTAATTTAGCAGTATCATGGTGGTAGTAATAATTTAGTAGTACCATGGTGGTAGTAGTAGTAATTTAGTAGAATCATGGTGGTAATTGTAATTTAGTAGTATCGCGGTTGTAGTAGTAGTAGTTTTGGATTAT